>NC_135781.1:11122966-11141331 GCF_028453695.1 Augochlora pura | reverse complement strand
CATTCCAGTTGCTGCAGGCAAGAATCAATAAAAACAATCTCACGAAGAGACTTCGGGTTACTAAAATTGTTTGAATATGGAATAAATTTCAATTGATTTCCCTCGCTGGACCGCTTCAAAAAATTCTGATTTCGTATACGTATCGCCGGTCTGTTTTCGAGGATCATAAGGACCGGCTCGACCCGCCGACTGACCCGCAACAGAAACGCCGAGGATTTATTGCGTCGCGGCGCAACTATACGCGTCTGCCTTCGGGACAATGATAAAATAATAAATCAGTGGGGCTGATCTCCTGGCTGCCACCCCGCAGGGGATTTGGATATCGGGATCCTCCTCGTTCTTGTCGTGCACGAGCCGCCGCGGTGCCGAGCTGCGGTCTGAGAGACCACGCAGACGGCTGGTATCGACTCGAACCCGATATCGCATTCCTGGCTCTGGGTTCTTGCACCACGAGACGACGAGACGATACGAGATGATATGGTCTAACCGTGGCTGCGGTTTCGTTGCTGCCCCCCGAGAAAGAATTGATGAAACGGCCGCGGTGCCGATCAACAACCCCGAAAAACGAATATCGTACTAACGGGGTGGAGATTGAATCGGGAACCCTGTGGCGAAATTTACCGCGACAAAGCAACAAAACCCATGGGAATCCGGAATTTTGAAACATTGTAAAAAAAAAAAACTGTTAAAAGTACAAATTGTTTAACATGTATCAATAAAGCGGCCGGTTGCTTAATGGAAAGGCCGACAGGATGTGACAGAATTCCCCGACAAAATCGAATAGCCATAGTTTCACAAAAAAAAGGGGCGGACGTAGCGTTTTTTAACGGTTCGGCTTAACACGATTACGCGTGTAACGAGAAAAGGATTACTGTGGAACGCGGTTTAGTGGCCGCGGGGATTAGGATACAGAATTTTATGGCCATTGAATGACTGCTCCTCGACCGGTAAAGCAATCCGTTTAGAGTTCAGAGGATTCCCTGTAGTGTTGCACGCCCAACGAAAGGGAAACGGGTATTTCCGAAGCAGGCGCTGTGAGTACACTGCGAGTACACCGTGAGTGCGCCATGAGAGCACTACGAGACTTTCTACTGCATGCATCGTCTCGAAAACTTGGTGCAACACATTGTGCACCGTGCATATGGCGCGCGCTACCCACGTACCACGCATACCTCGATACCGTAAATATTGCGCGCGTCGAACGATATCCGCGTCGGTTTCGCTCGTATATCAACCGATACCTTTGCCCGCCTGCTCCCCAGGGAGACATTCGACGTCACCCGAGGGATGTCCATGAAAGGGGACAGAAAACTTCGGAAGAAAAACCACCCTCGCGGTTGTTGGCAAGTGCTGGAAGCAATTGATGGGAAGCAATCAATCGAAATCATGGTTATGATTCTTAAGACTTTATCTATCGACTATTTTTTAACACATTAAAGGCGGGGGATCTTGACGAAAGTATGCTAGGTAACGCTTCAAACCACAAAACATGCTAAATACAAATGTAAAGTGCGCATGGATTGCGCAATGAGGTTGCAACCCGTACTAATACGACTCCCGTCTTTAAGCTACAGTCGAAATAAATCGTATTACTACGACTCCCACCTTTAAGCTACAGTCGAGAAAAATCGTAGTACTACGACTCCCGCCTTTAATGTGTTAACAGCCCTTTGAACACATGATGCACTAAATACAAATGTTATTCATTCTTATTAATGTGAAACACAATTTGATTCTTGTTTTGTTAAATTCTAGGGATAAAAGTTAATTAAGACGTGCAAGAATCAAAAATTAATTCTTCAGAAATGTTAGGCAATATAACTGTAAAGGTACTCGTAGTGTCAAGAGTTAATAATTTCTTAAAAAATTGGTGAAAAACGACAATTACAATTATTGAACTTCTCACAGGCATAACTCGTTCATTAAACTGATAGTTTAATTTATTACGTAATGTGTTAGGAAAGTAATATGAACTTGTGTTAAATGTTGAAGTCAGTGTTAGAGAAAATTATCCGAGAAAAATTATCCTTTTTAGTTTAAAGTGCTTTTATACTATCATTCAAAACATAGTATACATTTTATTTAAATGTTACTACATACTTTTAAATAAAACATCTTCGTTTAAATGTTTGTATTTTAATAAAATCTATTCTTATTCTAGTGATATTAAATATTGAAAAGATGCTAGTTTTATTCACATTCTATATGAACATGGATTTATATGTATTTTAAAAGAGATTGTGTCCATTCAATGCGAGTTTCTTTCGGAAAGCTACATTTTGGTCCAAACATTTAAAGAAATTTTTTCGTTGAAAACCTACCATGTACTTTAAACGAGGAGCATTTTATCCGACTACGAACATGTACAGAAAGGGAGAACCTCTTTTATCCAAACACAACGACATACTGAAACAGTTGCCATTTTCGTCCAGCCGCTCTACCATTTCCAATATCTGCATACTTTCCCGGTTTACCGGGAAGTTTCCCGCCGAAACATGCGAATATTACAACAGTCGTTCGATCGAACATTTTTGTTTTACCAGCAGTGGATAAATCATGGGGATTGGGCGGGGTTGGAACAGATAGGGATGGACGTTTGACGCGACACGAGTTATCGACGACGTTCGCAAACACCAGCTGTCCTCCGTGGGCGGAAACGGTATCTATCCAGTTCGTCGTGGCGTTCAACGTGGTTCGATTCATCACCAAATAAAACGCGGCGCGCGTGTACAGCGATCGTATCGGAGACGCCACAACACAAGGTGTGCGTTATGTTGTGCGGTGGCGTCTTGCGGAATGGATCACAGCGTCTCGTTATTCCCGGCGACGCTTGCTGGCTCATCGAGGGACACGTGTTTCGAATCCGGATGAATTAATTGGAACGGAACGATATTGTCGGGGCTTTTTATGCGTTCAAATACGTGATCGCGTGCTCTGGGATTTAATACGCTCGCTGTTGATGCCTGCCGCACGGATTACGTCTACGCTGCTTATCGCTTTTATCCGGGTTAGGTACGCGATAGGTATGCATTTGCCGAGCCACTGGAACGCAGAATATACATTGTAATGAATATAATTATAATCCTTTTCCTATCTCCACGGCATAAAGATTATTCAATTTCCATTCTTCGGCGAACTCTTGTACCGCAATTATGATTATTCTCTTTTGTTCCGTTCGGAGACGAATTGTTCCAAGGAATTGTACTATGGATTCGTTGAAATGATTTCTATTTGCGTCAAAGTACAAATTCAATGATCAAATAACAAAGGAGAGAGAATTTCTTCTGAAGATTTTGAAGAATATTTTGCCATTTTAGGCCTCTCAAAAATCATTAGGTTAATAATTTTTATTCGAAGAAGCGGTAATTAAGAGTTTACAGAGGGCATGGTGTAACCACATTTGTTTCCGTTGCAGCTGTCCGGACTGGTCGTAGGCGGGATCGGTATCTGGACCGTGATTTCAAAGCACAACTACGTATCCCTGATGACGACCAGCACGTATCCGACTCTGGCCTATGCTTTAATCATCGCAGGTGTCCTGGCTGTGATCGGTAGCTGGCTCGGCTGCGGCGGTGTAACTTCTGAAAATAGATGCGTTCTCCTCATGGTGAGTAACCGACAATTTCAGCCGACTTATTTCCCGACCAACAAAATCTTTCGATTATTTATGGGGCACGAATTTAATCGCGTTTTACTTCGTTCCATCGAGGTCTAGAACCTCAGGTCTTTAAATGGTCTAGTGATCGTTGATGTCCGGATAAGAAAACAATTACTTGGGTTCATTGACAACTAGACTAGGTGTTTATTGATTTATACGATTTTATATTAATTTTATTTAATATAACAGTATTATAATAATGATAGTCGAGGTTGTAACGCAACTCCAAATTTTAGTAGAATTTATGTGAACGCTAATGTAGCAAACTAGATTTCGTGCAATTTTTGTGAATGTTAATGTAGCAAATTGAGATTGTTAGCAAACTAGTTAATTAAATCGAATTAATTAAATCTAATGTAGAAAAGTAGATTCTACAGATTTTCGTGAATGTTAATACAGCAGACTGGATTTCGTAAAATTTTTATGAACGTTAATGTAACAAACTAAATTTCATTGGATTTTTGAAAATGCTGATGTCACAGGTTAGATGTTGTATAATTTTTATGAATATTAATGTACCATTACATAGGAATTTGCTAACGTAGCAACCTGCTTTTTGTAACATCACTATGGATGCTAATGTTGCAGACTAGATTTTGTAGAATGTCTGTGGATACTAATAAAGCTTACTAGACTTGCTAGGATATTTGTGGGTGTTAACGTAGCACACTAGATTTAATAGGATTTTGGGAAATGGTAATGCGTCAGCCTAGATTTTGTAGGATTTCTGTGGATGCTAATGTAGCTGTCTCGATTTAGTAGAATTTGTATAGATGCTAATTTAATGTACCAGATTTAGCTGGATTTTCGTGAGTGTTAATGTAGCAGTCTACATCTTGCATTATTTTTATGAACGCTACTGTAACAGAACAGACAAAATGCTAATAACCCATAACTTGCAAGAATTAATAAAATCTGAAGTTATAGAAGTTATAAGAATTATAAAAGTCTAAAAATGTTATATCTCCCCACAAAATGACGATATACTTGCGTATAAATAATAGCATAACACAAAATATCCTACTAATATTTCATTGTCCAACAGTTTTTTCCTCTAACTTATTTTTCGAAACGTTCATTCTTCTGTCATAAACGATTCCATAAAAACAAAAACCACGCAGCTAATCAGCACTACTCAATGCATGAAAATAATCTTCTCTAATATTCAGTTTCTCTCTTCGCGTCGAATTCGTTCGTTACCATTCAAGCGCATTCATCGCGAGATCTCGTCTCTCCAATTCCAGAAGTCGATCAAAAATTGACTACGCCAGATGTACCGGTCGGTGCCGCACGGTGCATATCCCGTCGAATGGCGCGCATTAGCCTAATGCTAAAACATTTACCGATCCTCGAATTCACTGACCAGGGAGAACCAATTATTCGCATCGGGCCGAGTCGATCAAACAGAATGCATGAGCCATTCGTCTCGTATTGTCGGGGACGCGTGTAACACCGTTGACGGTGGTGCGACGTGTCTTATCGATCATACACTTCCCCGGCGTCCATTTATCACACTCCAGCTATTGTCTGATTAATTAATTCGCTCGTTTCTGGCGAACGCGAGCGCGACGGAGATGGAAATCCATTGGACGAACGGGGATGAACGGAGGCTGAAGAGAGGAAGAGAGTAACGAGCCGCCTCGCCTAACTCCAGCGATCGCTTTTGGAATTACCTGTAGCCACCGAGCCAGATGCGCTCTCTAAATTGTTCTCAGAACTTTACAGTAAATTTAGTTCGAGAGACGCGACTGTTTTACTTACTAATCATCCATCGATCGAGAGCGATTCATGCTCGCGAAGCTCTTCGATCGCGGCGCCGAACAAGGTGGATCTCTTCTTGTAATAGTCAAGGAAAATCTCTTCCTGTAATAGATTTCATTATTGAAAAATCGTCCTTTTATCTTTCTTGTGTTTCTTGCTATTTTGTATCTCACGTTACCATTTTTCTCATAAATGCCATTACAGACATGAATACTTGAAATCCATTGTTTAATAAATTATTATACGCTATCAATCTTTTTAGAAGCAGTTTATTAAATTGTAGAGAATTGTAATTTAATTATTTTATACAAAGATCCGCGTCCTAGTTATTAATTATTACGTAATTATTTCAAAAAGAATCTATTAATATAATGCTATTACTTCACTGTACGTCAAAATAAATTCCTGTTCATTTATCGTCAATATTTCAGTAGGAATCTGCATATAGAATGAATGTTTCTCTCGCTAATTTAAATTATTGCGATTTGAATTTCTTACGGCAACAATGAAACGTCACGCAGGGCATTTTCATTCTTCAATCCAGTAATTAGTAAATATTTGCCGAGGAAGCTTTTCTGCGCGATTCGAGCATGGAGAGAGAGCCGTGACGCGGCGGGGTATAATTAAAATGGTAAATCGCTATTGAAAGAAATTCCCTGAAACCACGTAGGAGATAAAAGGAAGAGGTGAAAATGGTTTCTCGAAGTTCCGTTCTCGGGACAGTTTCACTGCGAATCAACGAGCTCGTTTCTTTCTCGAGCCGCGCAGCCTGTCGAGTTTCCCTTTGACTTGGTCGACCGTCTCCGACATCATCGCCCCGGGCTCTCAGACTTTGTTCACCGTTATGGTTACTTCCACGGCGAAAACGAAGGACCGGAGCGTGTCTGAAAGAGTGTCCTTCGCGTTTAAATATCGACCGGCGGGAACTCCTGCTGGACAAATATTTGGGCAAATTTTATGCGATCAGAATCTCTTTCGTACCAGGGAAATTGAATAAACTCTTGGAAACTGGAATGGAATTTACCTGTCGTATCAGTCTTAAGAATTTATGTTCCCGTCTAGTAGTTTCAGCAAAGATGGTGGAGTCTGTCGAACCTAATTTTACTTATTCGAAACTCTTAAAGGAATTGCAATTACCTAGCTGCAACGCTATGTCGTAAATGGAGAAATGTTATCGGTTGTACCAGTCAATTGACTCATTATGTCTTTCCTTGCTGGAAATGTCTGCGCTCATTTGTTCGAACATTAAAATTTAGTGTTTTTCTCTATCTAGAACAGTTACAACAAAATCCAGTAAAATAATTTTTACGTTAACAATAAAATAATATTTAGACACGTCTTTCTTTTACAACAAGCTAAACTTGTAAATAGTTTTTAATGTTAAGTATATTGTACGTTTGACATGTTAGTAAATGTTGTTTCTAAAATTAACTTTAACAATTTTGCTGACAGTTGAAAATTATTGCATCACGGAACAGTAAATTTAAAATTAGTAAGTTGAATTACTGTCTGATAATCTTCAGGTTGTTATATTTCTTGTAGAAGCATATTTTTTATATATTATATATTTATTATACGTATACTTTCTTTTTTCACTTTTTATATTGTATTATATACAATATTATACTCATATGATGACTATAGAATATTTCTTCATTTTTTCTCTGTTTTCTTGTAACAAAGAAATTTTTAGCCGTATATTATTAAATGTAAATTTAAAATTCAAGTCAGTACAACAAAGATTAGAATCGAGGTGCAGACATCAATACTAAAAATTGCTAGAAAGTTTAGTATCGTGAGCATACGATTTTCACGAGAAATATTCGCGTCGAAGGGACCGATTTCAGCTTGAACGAATGATCGATAGCCCGCGCCATGATCGGCTGAGCTCCTCGACAAAGTCGCTCCCCCTATTTTTCCCGTGGCTTGCCACCGAATAGCCGTTTTTCAGCATCGCGGCTAAATGAGGTGAAGAGGTGTTCAACGTTAAAAATATATCGATCTTTCGAAGAACTGAATTAGCTTTAGCGATGACAGACTTCTCTCGGCAGTGTTAACAAGACCGCACCTAGTAGGGCTTAGTGATCTCAATACCAAGTTAATTTATAATTAACGTATTTTAGCTACCTACTTAGCACGCGTAAGGCATCGTCAACGAGTAACTTTCAAACAGTCTTCAAAATTCATGTGTCAAGTGAAACATTGATGACTAGAGAGAATATTTGATCATCGACTGGCAACATGAATATAATTTTTTAACAATCTATAGCTTGACAAAAAGGAGTCGTTTTGTAAAACAATCTAACACAGATTATTTCAACTTAACGCAACACTAATTGAAGAAGCAGCTTTCGACCAATTTTTAAAATTGAGAAATGAGAAGATCATCGGGAGACAGTTTAAAATATTTATCTATAAACAATACTTTGATAAACACCCCCATCGCGTAAAATAATTTTGTACAGACCATTTTTATACCAACTGGTCTAAAAACAGATAATAATCCCATCTTCAGAAAGCGAAAGTATCAATGCGAAAGCATTTTCTGTACTCCCAGGCCGTCTCTGTTCACCCGCCGGCAAACATAATTCAGTGAGTAAGGGATGCAGCCACCCCTGGCAAGCGTGATATTAACCAAAGCCCCAGGAATCAGGCTAGAAAGGAGGACACTCCACTTTATTCTTATCCGCGGCATGAAAATTTACAATATCCTCTTCCGCGGGACGTTGAGCCCGTGAAAAAGAAAGCAGAAGGAACGTCTTCGCGGCTAAATAGAAACCGCGCGAAGCACTTTGCGTGGATGGTCCTCAGTAGAGAATCTCCAGTGAATCTCTTTCTCGAAACGAACTCGCAGAGCGTTCAACTATAAATCGGACTTAATCAAGAATTAGCGCGGCTCCGTGTCTGGAACCTAGCGCCTTCCATTCAGAACCGGATGGTGGCCGGACTGGCTTACGTTTAATTCCACGTAAATGATAGTTAAATTCCGGTAACAACCGCAACAAACCGCCGAGTCCTTGCACCCGCAGATCCTTCTTAATTTAGGATCTCGTTCAGCTCCGGAATCACTGTTCGATCGCGCGTATAGCGTCCTGTAAATCACCCGAACTGGGATCGGCTCGATTCACGATCGTTTGATTCGCTTTGTTCCGACAAATGGGACGATTTTACCATTTAATCGCAGCGGAACGTAAATGAAAAGGACTCGGCCGAACTGACATTTAGCGAATAATGCATCGAGCAATTTACTTTTCCAGATTGTTTTAGCGAAACAACAGCTAAGTGACTTTGCCTCGGTTTTCCGCGATTTCAATTACTCGCATTTGGATCTGCTGATAATCACGTTACCTTCCGGTAATGCTTTTGTCAACATGATATCATTTTACTCTTTTACATGAAACGTTGCTACTTTATTAATAAATCTGTTCGAGTTCCGTTGTTTGTTTGGAAAAAATTCTCCCCTTTGCCAGGTGTATTTTTCTGGCATTCTCTATTTACATAACGAACGCGAACAGACCAGAACATTGTGTTCTCTGCTTTTAATAATTGCTGGAAGAACAAACGCAAAACACAAGGATTTGTTTTATGCGAATGAAAATTGCGTAAATAGAGTCTGTACGCGCGAAAAAACTTGCCAATTTTTTGGTTAATTCAAGAGCTTCAGAATTATGTGCTTACCGACCGCGTATGAAAATACGCCGTGAAAATAGTGTTATAATTCACCGCCTAAAAAAGACTCTCGTAACTTAAGCGACAGGTGTGTAAACGTTAAAAATACTGGCTCACCGTTTCCAATGATAAATTCCAGTAAAACTTCATCTCGTAGATCGGCTAAACGAAATCCGTTTGTAACGCGGAAGCAAAAAAGGGTTCGATAGACAGGCTAGAACAAAGTTTTTTAATATTATCAGAGTCGATGATATCGTGTTAAAACGCTAACTTTATTAATTGTGTTAAACTCTTCGAGGTTCGAAACTTCTCCGGCGTAATCATTTCACTTTTAACCCTGCTATTTTAAAAGTTCAATCCGCTTCGAATCCTCGCCGAACGCGTGTCGGAATTCCCGACCACGGCTCGCATTAACTTCTCATGTGCCGAATTAACTATTTTCTAAGTTAATAACGAGCCACTGTGTCGGTAGTTCCGACACTAACCAATCCACCACCATAGTTTCGTATGACTTTACACACCTGCGAACGTATTTGCGAAAAATATGTTATAAAATTCTGCATTATTGAAATAAATTACTATGATTTTGTGTTAAGATTTGAATTAATTTGAAAGAGTCAATCTAATTGTCACAAAGTGTTACCTTCACAATCAATGCTAATAATTATTTCACTAGTAATTATTTCACTAGTAATTATTTTTAAATTCTTTCTAACCCTTCCGCGCCGAGCGCCGCTTATACGCGGCATCCACTCGACGGCCTGTGGGTACGAGCGCCGCACATATGCGGCATCCAAATTATGTGTATACAAGTGGCATTAGGTCTTTTTATATTAAAAATGTATACATACTTGTTACATTAAAACAATGATTGTTTTACTCAGCACAGTTATTTAAAACTAAGAAAAACGTATATACAGAAGTCACACGCGATGTGCATATTTCTGGCGCGAGCTTTCGTTCAATGACAGTACTTCGGCGGACGACACTGCCGTAGTGAAAGGGTTAAGTGCTAAGAAAAAGTACTGTTTATATATTTAATCTGTAAACCTTCTATTATCTACCTTAATTGTGTCTAATTTCTCTCAGGATGTAAATTTTTCTACTGAATATTGTTTTTATATAGTCTCAATTTAATTTTATACCACATTTATTATACAATATTACCGTACATGGTTACATAGCACTGAAATAAAAAAAATTCGTCAGATGAATGTAGACTAAAGTTGAACGTTTACGCATGGTTGAAACTCTCGTATTAGTAATCGAATAACGGGAAAAGTTGGAAAATACGTCATAAAACCGTGAGATAATACAAATAAAATTCAAAGCTCCATATAAAGCTGTCCAGGAATTTACATAGCTGAGTGAATGGCCGCTATCGATTTTCCCGCAGGCACCGTAGCTCCCATCAAATTTTTTATTCCAGTTTGCTCGTTCGCACCTGGCATCTAATGACCAAGTATGTACCCCGAGCACAATTCCACCGTGCACTTTTTGCGCCAAGGTCCGGGTTAAGTTGATCTCGGGTTTATTTCCATAAGCAATGTGACCGATCCGTGGACGCGGAAAAAAAGTGAATCTGGCGCGGCTGCCTCACCTTTAATTAAACGCAAATACCCGGCCCGCCTAAAAACACCCTCCGCCGGCGGATGGATCGTAACGAGAAGATCGGTGTGGGTCCTAACAACCTGAAAGTGGAGCCTCCAAAGGAGCTACAACATAATTCGCACGTACGTCAAAGTGGAACGGTGCTTTGGGACCGCGAGAAGAGGCGCCGGGAACGAGAAGGGAAGACTGCTGGCCGAGTCTGGACCGTGCAATTATGAAGACATTAAATCCATAGTGTTCGATGACAGGCGATTAGATCGGAGACGGCTTATGAACGAAGGTTGGATTTATTGGCAACGAGATGGTTCGTCTTCATACCGATGCATCTGATAGTTGCAAACGATAGCACATAATCTACTATTTCGGAATTTTTACTTAACACTTTTGATGCTCGATATGCGACTTCTAGTGTTCATCTGAATATGTTCACTACATATTCTATTACACTGCTCGTTGCCTAGTGTCTTATAATGTGTAATAATAATGATTTAATAATCTATCAATTTAGTAATCTATCTTGTCCTTTTGGTGTCATTTTTCATGCGTTTATTATACTCACACATACTTCTGCTTTTAAAGGTAATATTATTGAGTTCAAAAAAGGTCTTTATAAACTATTTACCTGATGCACTGATTCTCCGTCTTTCAACATAATTTATGCTTTTTCCTGTTGTAAAAATGTATGTCCATACCCGCAAAATCTTTAGTAGACTGCGGTTGTTATGGAATTTCGACAAAGATGACTGAGTGAAAAATAAAACTAAAAATATTAGAAAAATTTGAGTATGTTTTCATGTTATTTCCAACTTATCGAAATTCTTAAAAGGAGAAAGACGCTTGAATGCGACTTAGGTTGCTTATAATTAACTTGGACAATTTTGATTGTGCATAAATTCAAATGCGAACAGTGCAGCGGCCGTAACAATACGGTCCCCTGTCGATCACTATCATTTTCTTCAGCCGCCGAAAGTGACACGAGGTCAGCGCGTTATCAGATACCTCGGCTGCGACAGTGACGGCGATGCAATGAATAATGAGGTCAACAAGGCGTGATTATGATTATACTCGGAGATTACGACGCGAGAGAAGGACGAGAAGGGAGGACACGCTGCAACGAAACGCGATGTCGCCGTTCCATCCATTGTCCGTGGATTATCAGCGTGTCCGCTAATCCGAAAATCATTGTGACACGCGTAATGCATATTTAAGGACTCGGGCGGGAATAACTATGCGCGCGATGTATCGACGATGTCGGCGGGATGCCTCTGCGTCGCGGTCCAATTAGCGTTTATAAGCGTAACACATCCGTCCTGTGATTTTTCGCGCGGTGAATGACGTATCGCGGGGCGGGAATCGGCCGGACAGGTCTCGACGCCTCTCGGACTGGTTCCGAACCAGTTCCCGCTTCGATCCGAATGCTCCGGGCAAGACCGCATTACTCCTTAAGTATCCGACGGCCGATCGTCGCGCTCGCGGCCAATTTATGCCTCGGACCGGTGAACGAGCAATAAGATTCGATAGGAAAGAGACTCCGTCGTCGATTTCGAACCATCCCTTAAATCTAAAAAAGAGATCGGCTTGAGAACTGTTTCGAAATAAGGGGAACGAGCCCGGTGTAGTCAGACGAACGTCGACGGTTCTACAATTTCGATTGTCGCTTCGAATAAGTAGGTGATTCATACGTTATAATTATTTTAATGAAACATATAATAATTTAAATAATATAATTTTTATTAATATGATTGTTATATCTACGTTCCAAAAATTTGAATTTCTTTTGCGATTATCATTTAATATTTTCGCGTTTGTATCCAAAAAATTATGATAAATGCAATTGCAAATTGATTGATTACGGAATGAACTTGAATTCAATTCGGTTGGTTAAATTCTTGAAAAGTTATTCCGTTTGCAAATGTGTCAGCATACTTTCCTCGGCGACTGTATTAATGCATTTATCACTGGCGGATGTATGCAATAATTTAAAAATATCATGACGCATTGTTGAAGAATTTTTTGTTGACAAAAGCTATTTCAACTTTGTATTCGATCGCCGGACCATTTTCGCAATCGTACAATTAACAATGCTTGTAACAATTCTCAACTTTACTCGTGAATGTTTCAGAACATATTTTTCAAGATGCTTGACATTTTCATATAAGATAAAGGGCATAGCCGATTAAGATGGTCAAAACTGCCCTTAGGTCAACCCATATCCCGGATCCCATATCCCATATCCCGGAAGTTGAAGTTGAAGTTTACTTAATCCACTCTCGCGGTAAGCTAGAAAAGTAGTAGCTTCATTCTGACAGCAAAAAACATCGACACATTGGGTTTTCATTTTTTTTTGACAATGTTGCAGGCGTGCAAGAAATCTGAGAAAAATTGAGTACACGAACCGTGATAGTACTTTATCAGGAAATTAATATAAAAGTTTTGAATATAATATAAAAGTGAGAAATCTTCAATTTTCCAATTTTTTGGGGGTTTTTCATTTTTGATAATCACAGCTTGCAACTGAAAAATCTGAAAAAGTTCTATAACATGCTGCTTAATGTCCAAAATAAGCCATATTTTTTTCAAAATTTTAGAAAGCCGCCAAAGGTGGAAAAATGCCGGAAAACCGCGAAATCTAATTTACCCTGTAACTACCCTCACGGACAAGTTCCAGGGTTAAAATTGTACACAGATAAGTTTTTATTGGTCAGCTATCGAACGGTGTATGACTCATTGAAAAACCTCTAAGGGCAGTTTTGACCATCTTAATCGGCTGTGCCCTTTGTCATTTCAAAATTAACAGTAATTTTCATTTAGCAAAAAGCTCCGTATTCTACTAATAAAAATCATTGAAAACGAACAGGCTACAAAACGTTTCACGAGCGATTCTGCAATTCATAACACTCTCAATTGCAACAATTAAATAGTCCACAACCGTCGACAATTTGCTAATGAAAATTAATTAAAGGACGCGCACAAACTCGTCAGACCAGCTCGGATGCCCGCCGCAGGCGTCAAGTGCGATAACACTTTTTGTTTCTCGTATCGTTTATCAGGAGCATGAATGCACAAGCATCGGAAAATATTTTCTCCGGTTTAATCGCGTCGGCGATCCGTTAATATCAATCGTGTCCGCTACATAATCTTCTAGGCTTCTTCCTGTCTCTGTTCCTCTAATCAATATTCAAATTAGAACGTAGTCTGCGATACAGACGGCGAGGGTTTCTCGCGCGTAGGATCGTCGCGGCGACTCGTTAAAGTTCCCGGCGAACGGCCCGGACGTAAAAGGAGATACTTCGACGAGGAAGAAGGAGGAGGAGGATCATCGACGATATCTCCTTGTTAAAACGTGTCCACGTCCGAGGAGTAACGAGTAGCCGGGCTTCGATAGCGAATCTCGGCGTCATTCGTCGCTCCATTTACCTTCTAGACGCGGAGCGGAACGGCCGATATTCCCCGATCACGACTAACGGCCGTATATGGCCTGGAAATGTATATGTGCGCCGCCGCCGCCGCCGCTCTTATCCCGCGCCCTTTTATATTTATTTACATGAAATACGCTCCTACCCGCCAAGATAAACGCGCGCGGCTAACCCAGTTTGCGCGCGCGCGAGCGCTCGCGAGCGCAACACGCGACCAAGAACAAAGCCGGCAACGGGAAGGATATCCTTTCCGAGGATCGAGACCTCGTTACCGAGGAGATCGCGGCCGTGTAAAGGTTGGATTTCCTATAAGCGTCAGACGTAAACGGCCGGACGTATGCGTTCGCCGTTTGTGGTTAGACGCAACGTCTATATGCATATACGCAATGCGTATGATATTTTCCAACGGCGTCAGACGCGTGCGTCCAGACGTACGCGTCGCATGTCACCGTCTATCGGATAAAACAATGTGTGTAATTCGGGTGAAATAACATTTCTAAATTAATCAAAATTTACTTGAATTTCGACTGCTGCTAAAAAAGCATAATCAAGAAGTAGTGTTAAAAATTTTAGAAAAAAGGTAAAAGATGAAACATAATACTAATTCACTTTCTTTTTAACATTGTTTATTCTCTACTGATCCATTATGATCGTAACAATTTGAAATGAAAAGGCAAGGAAATGTGTAAATATCATTTTCTTTTTATCAGTTTAAAATTCGAGTTTAACACAGAAAGTGATTGCGGGAGCAGACTCGTCCTTTCTACTTGGGGAATTAATTAAAATACATTTGCAAATTAAAAAGACGTGAATTTATAATTTCTTGGCGAAGAACACTGTACGAAAATTCTAAATGCATATCAGCATCGAATGTTTGCCAGCCAACTGTACCCGCATCAATACATTCGGACGATGCGAGGAGTCGGATGATGTGAATTATCCTAATCAGAAAGTATGCATCCTGGAATATGTAATAACTAGTCGGCGAGCCGCGACGGTGGGTATAATAAAGTAACAGGAAATGACGCGGTAATTACAGCCAGTTCGATCTCGCGGATGGCTTGGAATCGAAGAACACGGCGAGCAGGCGGCATAGAACAGAGTTCGAATATCCCGTTCCGACGGACGTAATGAATTTTTCTGCTTATCGAAGCCTCCGCGGACCGGCAATATCGGCTCCAGTTTCCCCCGGATCCGGTCTTCGCCGATTATCCAGCCGTGTTTCATTTTATCTCCAGTGTCCTCGACGTCCCGAGATCCGCGTAGCCCAGCGAAAAATGGTTACTTCTGCCACGTGAACCGAAATCGGATTATTGACTACGCTCGATCGGAGATTCTCCTGATTTCCCCGTCTTCCGCGGGGCGAGCCTCAAAGTTCCAGCGGACTCGGCTATTCTGGTCACCAATTACGGCACAGTCGTGAACCAGCGTTTTCTTGTCGCGGGTCCCGGCTTTCATCTGTTGCTTGTGCGCGCGGAAATCCGTGGAAATCCATTTTGTCCGTTGCATCAATTTTATCGTTACGCCGCGATATTGCTCTGCATCTGTTCAAAGACTGAATTGAATCCCGCAATCTATGGGAAAATATCATCGTGGGAACACAATTGCGGAAGTTCGTCGGAACAGACGGACGGTAATCGTTTTTCGTGAAATTGTAAACTAGACAAGAAATGGTGTTGCTGGTCAAGCGTATTTTGTAATACGATGGACTTAATTTTTTAATATTGTCTTACCTTTTTTTATAACCGATGATTGTAGCGGAAAATGAGAAATGTCACCGAGAGCTTTTATGGTTCTATTATTTTAATTCGTAATTCTGAGAAATAATAGTTTAGAAAATACAGTTGAAATTAGTTCCGTGGTTTATCACATACATGTTAATCCTGCTAGGTACATGCATTTCACTAAAATCTTAATAATTTCTTTAATCGTAGTTAAATAGTTAAATTAATGAAGTTAAAATATACTTTAACTTCTTATTAACTGTTAAATAGTTGCAATCATTTGCGCCGGATATAATTTATATCGTATAAAAAAAAATAATCCCTTCCTTGTTAAAATTATAAAAAATTAAGGACTATGTGATATTCGTAGCTTTCGACAGAACTTGTGTGAGATCAACCATTGAAATTCAAACATCAGAATTCCTTGTTTTTCACTTTTCGTCGATGAAATTATTTACCATCCTCCTAGTTGCTTTTTCATAAATAAGATAACACCGAACGCGGTACAATTACGATTATAATTATTTGTACAACAAATCCGAAACTTCGAAAGAATTAAATTGAAAAAGTATTACACACAGTGTACTATATAATATATGTGTACTCAATTTTTTAATTACTATTTAAATTAATAGGGCACCGAGACCGTAACATTTTTACATTTGTGACATTTAACCTTCACGAGCATAAATTATATTGCATCGGTATTTAATAATATTGCATCTTGCACACTAGGAAGTTAAAAACGCAGCGAACGCGTAAACATTTGCGGCGATCGTTTAAACTGGGGTGAGGAAATAAAGTTTGCTCGTTGAAATCCGGTCTCGTTGCAGAGGGGTAAATGATAATGAATCACGGAGGAACTTATCGATTTGTCGATAGAACAGCGAGATCGATTGCACGGAGAAGTAACGAGTGCAGGATGGCCCTCGACGGGCCGTCGGGTCATATCGCGGGGAAATTACGAGACACGCGTTGACCAATTTAAATCGGACGCACAACAAACGCGATATGTACATTACAGCGGCCGCAGCATCCGACCGGGAACGACAATTGACAGTTTAGAATTGGACGGGACCGCTGACAGCGAATGAACGGTCGATCATGGACACTGACTGCGGTCGCCGCAATCACAGCCGATATCCCTGGACAATGCAAATAAATCGATTTTATGGCCCGGATGTCTGAACACGTGCGGGATTGCTGTGAGAATTATCTGACGTTGCAAGACAATCGAAGAGATATCTTCTCGATGAATCAAACTGCGTTCTATCGCTTAAAATGCATAGATTGCGTAAAAATTTATCCAGAATTTCTAAATAAAACACAAACTAGATTAATGGAACTGATTAATGTAGGCTGTTCAATTGTTGTCCCCTTTTGTTTTGTTATTATTAGAAGCAATAAATTTTTCACAAGTTATACCAAGGGAAGAAATACTATCGAAAATGCTTTTCCAACCTCGAGATCTAAGGATTAAAGGTTTGTGGGGTTTTAATCTCAGTAAAGCAATCTTTTACACGAGCGTACAGCAGCTCCACGCCAGCGGCTAATTAAAAAAAGATTTGGTTCACGTCAGATTAAAAATCAGAGAGATGAATGCTGCATAGGAAAGAAACTGGATCAGCTCAGAAATAAAATAAAACCCCGATCAAGAGTAGCAACGAGGGCGCGTCAGAATTTAAGAAGAAGTATACAAAAACAGTACTCCGCGTAAAACTTCAAGCTGATTCAAGAAATGCAAAATTGTGACTGAAAAAATTATTAACATTCTACATGTACTCAGTTTGCAGGGTAAAATTTCTAATCTCGGTCCAGTACATACGAAATAATTAAAAAATATCCGCTCAAAGATATAAAAGTTCAAAGATGAACATTTTCTGTCTAAATATTTATCTAAAATAATTGTTTGAATGATTTCATTCAAATATTTGATTCGATAACAATTGACTTCGTATTCAAATGAATTTTCATTCAAATAAAATCTTACTCGGATAAATTGTTAAGGTTATGTTTTTATTCGTTTCTATTCATTCGATATTCATTCAATAATATCCAATGCAATTTTATTCGTTAAAGCTTACCTCTTATCCGTTAGATAAATAAAATTTTACCCAACTCTGATCGGAGGTCCGTCTACGATGTTAGTCATTGTTTAGAACTGTAGAGAATAGTGGGGACACGGGCGGCGATCAATTCTATCGATCGCGGCTAGATTTCCTCGCAATTTCTCCCGGTGGCCAGGCGTTTGCTTAAAGAACTGTGCGGCGTGTTCATTATCGGGATTTACCTACCCGCCACCGCGGGCAAAAATTTTAATTGACCACCGTATACGGGCTCGGCTAATGAGACGATTCGCTCGTGCCATCGTGCGCAGGTGGTGAAAGGGAGCAAAAGACTTATGGGAACGGAGAGGCAAAGGTTGCCCGAAAGAACCGGCGCGGCGGGAACCTTTTGCGGCGTAGATCGCCGATAGTCTCGCGATCGACTGGACCAATCGGCGAGAAGACTGTCCACGTATCCCAC
>NC_135781.1:11092983-11122866 GCF_028453695.1 Augochlora pura | reverse complement strand
GGTTTGGTATAACTAAGTCCTATTACAACGGAAGAAATTGAAGGGAATTACGGTTTCTTTGTATTCCTAATCTTTTACAAATTCACTGAATTATGTCATTGCCAAGGTGTTAAAAACTTGCTTCAAACTCGCCGTTTCATGTCTTTCACCGCCAGCGGGCTCTACAGTTCAGTAAGTTGGAATTCGCTAATAGTTTGGAAGTTTAATTAACAGTTTCAAGGTTTCGAAGCGCGTAGAGATCATTCTCGTAGAACCCTATGACTTAGCCAGGTATTAAGAGAAACTAATCGAACGGTATCTCGTTAAGGCAGAACTTTGATATCTCGGTCAAAGTATGAGGCGAAATGGAGATTACGAGAGCCGGAGAAATGAAAATTAAGTAATTAATCGTTCCTCTGCGGCGTTCGAGGGAGCTCGACTCCCGGACAATCGGCAATTACGGGACGCAAAAAGCTGGCCGACGCTTTGGTTCGCGCATTACGATACTATGTATTGGTTAATTAATCGTTCTGTCGATGATTTAATTGCTTTACGAGGTTCTGGCTCGAGGTGCAGTCAAGAGTGCACACAAACACCAACGTTGTGGCACTATACGGTCATGGTTCGCTATTTTTAGCAATTTTTTTTTATTAAAATAGTAAAACTAGGCTGCTCTTTGTGAATTGTAACAAACATAAGCCGGGTAGAAAGTGATTTCTTTGCTTAACAATTTGTTCTCTGTTTCAAAATTTTAGTTACTTATTTTTATCACAATTGTGTAAAATCTACGGGTATTACTTTATTGATTATTCTACTTTCCCACAAAAAGATTTTCTACAAGTCAATTACAACATTTTGGGAACTCTGAGGCTACGATTACACGAAATCGACAATCTAGGTATCACGAGAATCACATTTTACGATACAAACATACCGCAGAAATTTATTTCGATAAATTCGAAGAAACGAGAAAATTCATCGAGACCGTGTTGTGCCACTGTTAAACATTTTACGAAATATCCCGAAACTTCCCGGGAAATTTGTGCGGTACTACGCTCGATGTTCTAGACTCTTAACTCTAGAGAATTCCTACGAAATACTCAGCAAAGCACAAAGCTTTCTAGACGATCGCGACAGCGGTGCCCTGTCCGGCCGAAAAGGATCAGACAGCGAGCCTAAGGAGGATTTAGGGTCTCGAGAACATTTCTATGACCCTCGAGTCGTTATTAAAGGTTTGCCTCAAGCAACGGCGGGAATTCAGGACGGTCGAAATTATGAAAAACGAGCATCCTCGGAAAGACGGCGTCAATAACAGGGTGCAAGGCTCGAACAAGGTCTCTCTTCTACCGCGCTAATTTTTAATCTCCCAGAGGCAGAAGGCTCAACGAGGCGTCGACGTTTTACGCATAAAATCGCGAAGCATTAAATCGCAATGCATTAAATTGCAATGCATTAACCTGCGATGCATTAAATTGCGATTCATTAAATTACGATTCATTAAATTCCGATGCAGCTGTGCATAGGGCGCTACCGATCGATCCGCGCCCTTTCTCTTCCTCCGATTCTTCGGATGCTTTTGCTTAAGGTGGTTGCATCGTAACGCGGCTGCACCTTGCGCGACCAGTGGTCCGAGGCTTCATTAGCATTTTATGGGTTGTATCATCGCGCGGGTCACGGTGCTTACAACGCCCGCGAAAAGCGAATGCTTGTTACACCGGACTTAAAAATTTCTTAGACGCGCTACACTGAAAAACAAGCTCGCCTGCCGTGACGTCGGAAGATTTTTCTGGTTTATAACTGGAGAATTGCGTGAAACCCGATTAAGTTGGAATTCGATCAAAATCGATCGACTAATTCTGTTCCGGGACTACTTACGGAGAAAACATTTTTAATGTTCTAACTATCTGTAATTAATTGGTTCAGTCATATTATTACTAAATGATTTTTGATTGCTTAGAGAAAATTGGAAACCAAGTCGCCTTTTAAATCTTTGTAAAATAGTATATAGCGGTATAGAATCATGCAACAATAATCAAATCCGAGATCCGACAGAATTCGACAAGAACAAAGGTACGTGGGACAAAAATGTAAAATTCAACAAATTAGAAACTATTTCAATTTCAGGATGTGTTGTACCTTTTCTGTGATATAGACAATTGAGCTTCGCATAAAATCTGATCGATATTCTCTTATTTACTATATACGTATAACTTACAGCATATAATAATTTGACAAGGTCTGATATCGTTATACGTAAGTATTTCGATTTTACTTATTTGTCTCGCGTGGCCGCATTGCACGTGGCGACGATTGGTCTCGCGGGAACAGTAAAGTGGCATCTACTTACGAACAACACCACGTTGTAGATATGAAGGACATATTTAAGGAAGTTGACGGAGCAGCATCCGTCGTCTCTGGTCCTGTGCCTGATTGTGGTACCCGGTATCCTCTCGGCGCTTTTAGCCATGATTGGTTGACTCGTGTCTTCGCGTGTCTCCGTGATCGTGGTCGTCACGTCGTCACCGATTCTGCAAGCGCAAGAACATTTCGCACCGTTAGAACGACGGTTGTTCCCCCTTTCTTGCGACGAGGGTTGGGAAACGAGGAAGAGGAGCGGAAGGAGAAAGAGGTGCTCGCTTCTGTGTCCCGTCGATCAAACCGAGGGATTAAATCGCTCGACGACGGGATTCGATCGGTCGTCAGTTTCGTTGTCGTTGTCGACGGTGCCGCAGCGAAATCACGTTTCGCCGTCGCGCTATCTCCGGCCGATTCGCGTCTCGAATTCCTACCGAGTGTCTTTCGCTCGAATTGCGAGTAAATCTATCTTCGTGATGGTCGTTCGGACTCGTTGGCGATCGGCCAGCGGACACTATGCACTTCCGACGCCCACTCACCGGTCACAGGTAAGAAATTTAGATCGATTTCCACTTTCCACAGCCTGGCCAATTCTTAAACCCCCGACTTTCACCCCCTTTAATCGCCGGCCAACCCTCGAGACAGTTTTAAATTCGTTTCTTTATTTCTTTTAGCTAACCGCTGTCTCTTGCGATTACTTCGCACATCCTTCGCTGCAAATTTTCAAGCAATTCTTACGACCCTTTCAATCGTACCTCAGGAATTTCAGTTATTTCCATCGACGTTCAATTCTAAAACAAGTCTTGCATTCAAATCATTTGATGCAGTTTAGATAGCTATTACACTGTTGCCGATGTTTTAACGAAGACTTAATCGAAACAAAATTGCTTAGATATTACTAAAAATTTGAAAAAGCTATTATGGGTTTACAATTGCTCACACCACTGTATATGTCATTGAAACATTATAGTGGGAAACGAACATTTAAGTATAAGTGGCAACTTCTAAGTACGTGGTTTCATTCGATATTCTGATCATATTCCACTTTCTCGTTACGATATTTTAAATCAACGATTCTGAGCTTCGCGGGAATCTCGCGCTGCTTCGCTGCTTCGTATTTGACTTCGTAAAAGCGTGAAAGGAAATTCCAGGACGATGTAGCAATTAACGGGAGAGAAATTGATCGGCCGGTAACAGAGAGACAAGTTTTACGGCGGCTGCACGGAGCCACGAAATCGAATGAAATCGGATGGTAACGCCGCAGGAAGGGGTCGGCGGGGAGGGAGAGGGGGTGGCTGGAAAGAAGCGGCGATCAAGGAACCGGAAGTAACTTCGTCGCAGTTCAAAGGATAAGCGACACGCGTTGGCACGAGCCCATCGCTAACATCGTTTTACGTTGCCAAGGAATGTCGGGCTTCCTCGGGTCGAACACGCTGCCGCCGTACTCGATCGACCGCTTCTTTTCCCACCGTCCCTTTGCCTTCCCTTCTTGCTTCCCGCTGTCTATAGCGGCAACCCTTTTCACTAAAACCACCGTCCCGTCGGTGTTGCGTGCAAAGACTCGGGAAAACGATTCCGTCTAGCTTCTGCCGTGGATTCTGCCGAGGATTCCGCCTCGGCTCTTCACTTTCTTCCTTTCGCCACGCGATAAACGAGCAAACCTCTACTCTTCGATCAATGACTTTGATAGGGAAGCGAGACTTTTCTCTCGATTCGATTAGCCTTATCATCCTTCTCTTGATCTTTGTTGCTACAAAATCTTCTGCAAACTATTCTACGCGGAACACGACGTTTTTTCAGAGCTACTTGTTTTCAATGTGATAATTATTTGCATACAAGTGAAACTTTTTACTAACTTTTAACCACAATTGCAGGTCTGTGGGATCATTATTAATTACTTATTCATTTGTAATGGTAATTGTAATTGTCAATAAAAATGGTACAAATGGAAAGTTTCTAATATGCTTTTTGTTTCTATTTATACCCTTTAATTATCGATGAGCAAAGTAAGAACAATTGATTTTAATCTTTTGCTTGCCACTCTTATATCAATAATAACGCAATAAACAAAATAGCAAGATTTTCAGATTTTACATCTGATATGTCAATAATAAGATTAACGTACTTTGGCAACTTTAAATGCAGCAAAGACAGACGATAATTACAATCTTCTAATTCCACTTTAACGAGTTAAACTTAATTAAGTATGTTGTACACCTGATGCAGCCAAAGCTCTGTTGCCAGTCTCAGAGAGGCAGCTTTCATGTGATTTCGCTGTTGCAGAATTAACTTTAATCTAACTGTCTCTAATTAATGATTTCCCGAAACCATCTTAGGATCTGGTTGATCTAACTCTTTAATATTTTTTATGGACGATGTCTTGAGAATTATCTCAAGACCGTGTTAACCTAGAAAGAATCGATATTTCGGTTTTGTATTTTTTTATTATTAACGACGTAAAGAAAGATTATTTATTTTGCAGAAGCTTATGATTCTACCCTTTATCAATATCCGTGTAAAACCCCTCGAATCAGAATTTATAATGCTTAAAAAAAATTACAGATCACCGAACAATCAAACGAACAGATTGCCAATTACAAAGCAACACAAAATACGAGTCCGTAAAATACTAGGTTCGTCAGTAAGAGTACCGAACTCTACCGCCACTCGAGTTTTCACTACAAAGACAATAAATCCAGAAGTCCGATCTCTTCGCTAACGAAGAGTCGTCCCCGCCGGGTTCCATTTGAGCGGGTTATTCAAATCGCACGACAAGATCGGGTCTCCAATTCGGCGGTGTAGTTCGTTACACGAAGCGACGAAAATTTCGCGCGGAACAGCGGGGATACGATTCGTTTACTCGGGATAACGACGAGCTGCGAATTAATTAGGAGTCCGCGCGCGGCTGCGGTGGCGAGCACCGGAGCCACGGGAGGGGGGTTGGTTATTTACGTCCGTTAATTGTGTGTCCGCAATTAGAGCGTGCGCGATCGAGAATCCACGAACCGGCGAATAAAGACTTAATTGTGCCGGGAGTCCTCGTTGCGAGCCGGATTTTTGGTCAACCGCGATTCTAAAGGATAAATGCCGGGCTAATGAGAACGAAGCAGGGGGCGGTCCTCTCTCTCTCTCTTCGCCTTGTTCTCTCTCTCTCTCTCTCTCTCTTTTTCTCATTCTCTTCTCTTTTTCTTTCGCTAGCCGAAAGCCGGAGAAAGAAGACGGAGGTGATGGCAACGGTGCCCGAGAAACCTGAGCAGGGAAGATGAAAGAAGAGAAACCGCGAAATTAAATGGGAGTGACCCGTCCTCTTTCGTGTGGGCGAAGCAGTTTCGACTGCGAGCCCCGAGAGCATAATGGAAATTTTTCTCCGCCGCACAGTGGTCTGGGAAACAATAATTTGTAGCAAAGATTCAATTTTTCAACTTTGATATTTGAATTTCATTTTTGGACAGCTCCTTGGAACCCAGAAATCTATTATAGAATATTAATAATCTCATATAAATCTGTGATTAGATACGGTGTTATAAAGGAAAAAGAATATGAAATTAAGATTAGAACTAATTGATTGAATTACTTGTTACAAAATATCAATATGCAAGTTTTTAACATACTTTTATGCGTGCAAATACTCGTATTAAAACTGTCAAAAGCTTACGTATGAAAAATGCTCCTAAACAATTTATGCTTCAACAATGTTTTGTAGAAGGAAATATTTAACGTCGGACTTCCCCTATATGAAAGTTTGGTCGGTTTTTAAAACGGGGACGTAAATTTGTTTCGAGTTTGCATAACCTGCGCAGTGAACGTTCGTATCCAATTTCGAAATGAATCACGATTTGATATAAAAGGTTTCCAATAAAAGTTGACCAGTACTTCCAATTTTTTACATATAAATATAAATTATTCTAAAATTATTAAAATATATATTATTGATAATAATAAATTGAAATTATTCTAGCTGGTGTCGGGACAAATTCAACGACCTTATTGTACTACAACGTAACCACATCTTGATACAACGCTGAGATAATTCAAGCCACAGAAAGCGAATTCGCGAACCGCTATGCGCCGCTTAAATGCACTAGTCGGTTTTATTGCGAGAGAGAAAGAGTGAGTGGGGACACTGAAACGTTTAATAAACGGTAGGTAGACTGTATAACGTTCTGCGGTTATTGGTCTCCGCACGATCATTGGTTACCTCTTTCGAACACACGGGTCGAATAGTTTTCGACGCGAGGTGCATCACGATGCATCGCGGTACATCCGCAAAGATCGGCCCCTGTTTCCCTACGCTTTCGCCTGTTTACGCTGCTGCGCGCCGGCGGTGTGTTAATCAGCACGTTGTTTCCCGACCTTCTTTGCTTTGCAACCCTGCGCAGCGTTGCACGTTCGATGCATTCCTGAACTGCATCTGAGATAGACATTTTTGGGCACGGTCGTCGTGGGATGAAATAGCAAGCTATGGAGACAGGAGGATAGAAGAATATTCTTACACGCTCTCTTTGTTCTGTTGAAATCATCGAAAGAAGAAGTGTAGTTTTATTCAACTATAATTTATTGCAGTTGATTCGGAAAATTTTTATGTTACTTATGATTTTAAATAAACTGCATTAAACTGATTTTAAATAAAATGCATTTGTAATTTTTCTGGGCTTCTACGAGTCAGTTCTGCGATCAAATCTGTGAATAATTTAATAAAGCTTTGATACCCTATAAAATAGGAGAGGTGTTCGAATTATCGTGCCAGTATTACATTTTATTATTATAAATTATCTATTAACGTGTTAGTTTCAGGGAGAGGTGTCAATTTATATATAAAACTGTTCTTTTCCTGTACATTTTTAATCTGGGGTCGCGAAAATTGGGATATTTATTCTATGTCAGGTTAATTGTAATAAAAGAAAATACATCGATTTGTTTACAAAATGCTGACACATTTGTTTATTAAAACTGCAAGTAAAATATCTATGCCCAGAAGAGTATAAACGTATTTTGAAAGAATATTGGAAGAACAGGCCATTTTTTATTTTAAAAGTATGTTATTAACCCGTAGATTTGTGATTTCGGTTATTGATTTGATTACTTTATGTTGTCAGAAAAACGTCAGTGCAATTGATAATGATCGCTTCAGTAAGAAATATTAAGTAATCGATGGAACCAAATTAAATTCATAACACA
This sequence comes from Augochlora pura, assembly GCF_028453695.1. Lineage (NCBI taxonomy): Eukaryota > Metazoa > Arthropoda > Insecta > Hymenoptera > Halictidae > Augochlora > Augochlora pura. The sequence goes on along the minus strand of NC_135781.1, from coordinate 11,115,354 downwards.
AGAAATCAACTCTTCGTACTAATCGCTGCTGAAATAGAAACAATACTTTCCAAGCGAAATGATACAAATAAATAGAAAAAGTATCTTGAAATTCTCAGGAACATTTTCAACACTGAACATGAAGAATAGTTTTAAGAAAGAGCATAGGTGTCGGAGAAAACAAAGGATAATGGTACTCGCTTAACGTGGCCTGCTGGTATTAAGCCCGTAATTACGGAATACAAAGTCTGATAACAACGTAATAAAAGCGTGGCGAAGACAGCATTACTATTGTTAAATGATAAAGCGGAGATCAAAGGGACGAAGCAAACCCCAAGGGCAGTTCCTTCTTTACATTCCCCGGTTCAATTACAAGCGGTCCCTTTTCATTATCTTCCTCCGCGTTACACTTTGTACGGTTATTATTATTACTATTATCTCCAAACGCAGTTTTCACCGCCAGATTCTTCCTGTCTTGTCGAATCCAAGGAACGCGAAATAAATCTCGTATCTCGAAAAGCGTATTCGATTCGAGTGCCCGCTTTTGTAATATCCGAAGTTGTAGAGATCAATAAAGTGAAGCAGCGAAGCAGACCTTCGACATTTGTGCCAACTTTCTGATCCACGATTGTTGGATAAGTAATAAATGCCCGATTTGTGGACGTTATAGTCGATTTTACAATGTTACCACGCCAATGATCGTTGTCTTCCTTCGAGCGTTCTTATGGGACGATAAAATTTCATTTTCGCGGGATGGAGATACTCGAATATGCGCTATGATTTGCGAATACTGCTATTTTGTGATTGGGAACTGCGTACAAAATTGCGCTATTACTGCCAGAAGCAGTGCTTAGAGCTGAAAATTAAAAGTACGGCTAGCTTTCGCTTTGATATGCCTTCTTTGAGAGACGAGACGACACTATCAGGAAATTACGTATAATTGTAAACTAACAGGATTCAGGAACCGTTTCTGTGAATTTTACAGTTTCAGAATTTTTCAAGTAAGGTACAGAACTAAAGATTCTATAACTTCGCTCTCTGCATCGATACTTTGACTCAACATTACTACCCTCTCATACGTTTTTCAAAAACACGTAAAAGATGTTATACTTTTACAGTCTCACTTTTTCGCTTGAAAAAAGTAAAATTGTAGATTACGCCAAAAAAGACAAGATATTGATCATGTCCTGCGGCAGTGTCCCATTTATGACATACAAAGCTTGAAATCTATTGAACGATTGCAATGGCAAAAGACTTGCGTAATTTGATACAAAGCTCACTACTGAGGTTTGTCGGATTCTATATCCTCTCCTGAAGTAGTGTAGACGAAAAATACAATATCTCAGCAATAATTATAGTTGTGCCTTAACAGTACATATTAACGCGTTAAGCGTCAACTTGTTTCGTTTTCCTTTCTGTTTCGCCCGCGTTATAAAATTCTGTGAATCTTTTTGGCAATCAGTATTATTTACTATTTCTTGCTGGAAATATGGTACAGAGAAAAGGGTACGACTGATTCCCATCGACCCACCCATGCTAACGCCCTCGCAGAAGTAGGCTAAATGTGTTTGCCTTATTGACAGAAATGATCCCTTTCTATCAGCCGCTATTTCCAAGTAACAAGGGGCTCGAATCTGGCCGATTGTAAACTAACAACGCCTTCTGGCTAGCGTCAGACTTTTGATTGGTGACTAAGTTACACGCTGAACAAGAGGCGTGATTAGGCAGAGCGGGCGACCTCGCGTCGATTAGTTTATTGGTCTTCTTATTTACCAATAGGAGTAGGTTTCGAAAGGTTATAGACAAATAGGCTGCGATTGTATAAATCAGGCGGAGCGAGCGGGATACTCTGTGGATACCATCTTTCTAGCAAGGGATAGTAGCTACATTCTTTTACGATGTTCAAATTATTTAAAATCTATTTATATACTACTGTGATCAAAAAGTAAAGTGAAATTGTCATTTAAAACTCCCGGGCATTAGGAAGGCAGGTAAATTCTTTTTCCTAGGTTGGTAGGACTGTCTATAACATTTGCCAAGCGTCTGTTTGTCAAAAGGTTTAATTATCTCCGAGTTACACGTGTTTTTGTAAACAACCAAAAATCATCACGATAATGCACCATGTCATACTGCATTGGTTCTTCGCGACCTTTTTGCCAAAAACTCGACTCATATCGTTCCGCAACCATCGTATTCGCCTGATATGGCTCCGGGCGACTTCTGGCTATTCAGCAAACTCAAAAGGCCAATGCGGGGACGCCGTTTTGACACGATCGAGAAGAAAAAAACCGAATAGAAGAAGGTCTTGAAGGCTATACCGGAAAAAGACTATTCCGACTGTTTCGAGGACTGGAAAAAGCGTTGGCAAAAGTGCGTTTTATCGGACGGGGATTACTTTGAAGGGGATGAAATTCATTTGTAAGAATAAATAAAGAATTTACAATTTATAAACAAATTCACCTTACTTTTTGTTCACAGTAGTACATAGAACGATATAACTTTTTACACGGCAATTTTCATGTTAAGCAAACGATTTAACCGGATAATAAACGTAGCAAATAAGTGCGCGCTAAAAGAAGGAGGAGTTGATGAAGCGTGAATGTGGTATCAAATGGTGCTTTTTCAGATGGTGGTATTCGTATAAACAAAGCGTGGATGTTGTTTACGACGTGGAAGATGGCGACGTTGCCCGCAAGGTGGAAATTCCTCGAGGACACGGTTCTCGCGCGGTTACACCGGGAACGTTTGGCAAGAAAGAAAGGACGGGTAGTGGTAAAGTTAGCCGCAAGTACCGTCCATTACACGGGTGTCCCGGTAGGAGAATGCAGATATGGATCACGGAACGGCGCGGTAAACAACGACGAAAAACTGGAATAGATCAAGGGGAGAGGCAAGAGACGTCCAAGAGGGAAATCTCGAGCCCGTGAAAACTTACTGCTTCCGGTTCGCGTCAAGGATGCGCCGGGGGGCGTGTGTCTTGCTCGAGCAGCTAGCTTCTGGAGATATTAAAATCTATGGCACTTTGGTACTAGAAAAATCCGGGGTTTCCTACGAACTTCTGCCCGATAAATACTCGCCCATTTGCATCCCAAAAGGCTAAAGTGTTTCCGAATACGTCTGCCATTCTGCTTGCGGGTTTATGTCAACTTCTGATGAAATTGAGATCTTCGTGCATACACTCCAGGATGAAACTTAAGAAACTTTACGTATTGTTCACATTCGATTAAATCTTGATATTTAGTGCATTTGAAAAATAGTGTAATAAAAAAATAGTGCAATAAAAAAAAATGGAATATAAAATAAAAATAAATAATTTAAAGGAATAATATTAATATCTCCGTTGACACAACACAAATATTGATCTTACGTTAAGATGGTTTTGCTAAACCTAAGAACACGCATCCGTATAACATATTTCTTGACTTTTTCGGTAATTGTATTTTAGAGAATTTATTTAGTCTATTTTATACATTAGTTTTTATTGCCGCTTTCAATATTTATTTTGAGCAATGTAGGAAAGCTGTTTGGTTTCATTGACATTTAATTTTGATCTACAATATTCGCTACCATTTCCGGTAAGGACAAAATAAGCTGAACTTAAAAGATATAAATCAAGAGAGAGAGAGAGAGAGAGAGAGAGAGAGAGAGAGAGAGAGAGAGAGCTGAGAGTGTCCGCTTCTGAATCGTATATCAAGAAAATGGAAATCTCCGTGCGAAATAAAATTTCCTTCGTACAATCTACCGGCTCTCGAGATAACTCTTTGTTGATTCTATCAATAATTTTAGCAAAACACAAAAAATTAAGAAATTTCGGTTGAAGAAAGAATAATCAAATTACAGAATTGCAAAAGAATATTCGTGGTACAATTTTCCTTCACGGAGACAGATTATTAATGGTTTCTTCTCTAGCAAATAACAATGATCCTGCAATAATGCATCGCACAGCGTCCGCAATCCTAGGCGATCAACGATCGATGGAGCTGATTAGATAATCCATAAGAGAAATCCGCAGAGGAGGAGCAGAGATTCAATTTTGAAATGGAAACGATTGATTCGTGGCTCGTGACAGCTTTCAGTGCGAGTCAAAGGTTTCGACAGACCCGTCAAAATGGATTTCCTAACCGGCTACACGTGTTCCTAGCCTCTAGCGGTACGGTAACGGACGTGAAAATAATCAACGCCGGTGACAGCGGGTAAAAATTCATCGGCCACGCGCCGCTTCGCCCAATACGGCTCTCCCGACGACCCACGTGCCACGAGCTTAAGGTACGTCGCACGCCCACGACGACCCACGTTCGCGATGACGCATCGATATGCATCTTGAATCTGTTTTTACAGACAGCACCGAAGGTATAAACCTGCGGTCTATCAATGGGCCTGTCGTCCAATCGTAAACGCGACCAATAAAACAATCCGAGCATTCGTAATTGTCCTTCGCACAATTTAATCGGATACATTCGTTCGTTCGCTATTGTCTGGCACAAGAAGCTCGCATCGAAGCCATTTTTTTTCGTCTCTCAGCTATAAACGACGAGTATACTCGCCGTGAAGAAATGTCACTGTTTGTAATAAGTAGACTGCGGATTTTATATATTTGTTATAAAAACAAATCGGTGAAATTTCAAGCAATGGAAATATTCAAAGAATCTAAGGACATGTGTGTAGCATTTACATCTCATTAAAATTATTATAGAAACAAAAAATGTTATTTAATTCATCTCTGTTGTAACTGACGAAGATAAGTTTTATTTTGCATAAAAATCCGCAGTGTAGTAACAATGCATACATTAGTCATGGAGAAGTGGAAATTTTTTGTACGAACGAGTACCCTAGCCATGAAAATAATTCAAGTACAATGTAGCTCTCTTAAAAAGCGGTAAATTAAATTTTCATTGAACATTTTACTACGTCATGTTTTAGATAACCAAGGGTGTTAAAAATGCCATAAGAATTTACAGCAACGAATAATTTTATACACTCAGAAAATCTGGTTTATTTAATCAATGTTCAAAGAACGTACTCTGAAATTTACGCAAAGAAGTTTGATTGTACAGATTGAGCTACATTTCTGGCATAAAAAATTTGTAAATTATTCGAGCAACGCGAGTAGTTTAGATTCAAAGTTTTTCAAGTGAAGAACAGCGTTTGCATTTCACATGGGAATCGCGCTGTCAGCTAGAGGAGTGCAACGTCCTCTTTCCTCAAAATTAAAATATGAACTTCCATAGCTGAAGAACTTTCAACACACTCCGCGGAACCCACAATCATTATCCAACTCCATAATGAAGCAATCTCTCGCTTTTAAATTTAACATATTTTGTCTTCAGAGGTGCGCGTCGTAACACGGAAATTTATTAAGCATTATGCACAGCTGGAAAACAAGGTCCAATTAAGAGTTCCATTTTCAATATAAAATTTGCCTTAACTAAATCTGTTGTATACCAAATAGTAGATATAGAGCCGTAAAACAATAATTTTTGAGTGCTGAATTTTATATGTATTGTACCGAATGTTTGTAAAATGAACTAGAGATATTTTATTCTACTGCAGATAAACACTTCAATTAGAGTTTCCAGAATTAATATAAAAGCTTCAATTAAATCTGTGATACACCATATACTAAATATGAAGCTGTGATAATAAAATTAATGTTGGCTCTTGAATTCCACCTGTTTTGTCTACAGTGTGAGATTTTTGAATGCACACGGAACAATCCCTAATTGAAGCGTTCTATTTCAAGTATTAAGTTCTATTGCGCCGCTGATTCTGAGGATTTAATTTTTCCGGTACGTGTTGGATCGAACGTGGCCCGCTCGATCGAAGAACGAGAAAGGGGAGGGTTCACGAACCGAGCTCCACATATTTTTTGGCCAGCGCAGCCATAACTTGGGAAGGCTCGCGTTAATCGCGAGCCCTGACACGCGCACGAAGGCCCTCCTATCGAAAACCATGTCTCATAATATATCAGCGTCGACATCGGGGCTGTCGTTCGATCCCTTCCCATCAATTTGCAGCGGTGCCATGTTCCCAGCATAGACATATCCTCATTTATCCCAATGTCCTACACGTCCACAGCCAATTTGCTAATCGAGCCAATCATCCAATCGCATTAACCTTGCCGGCCACTCAGAGACCCCGGTCTCCTTTTATTAGCCGGTTCCTGCGACAGGTTGCGGATTCGCGAAACACCGTTTCAAGGTGCTAAACACCATGCGCGACAATCTTGCGGACCTACGGTTGCCACGGATCGTCCACCGAAATGTGAAACGAGACATTCGTTTCGCACGTTTTCATTTAAAAAAAACCGAATCGGAAGATTCAACACGTGTCTCCATTGTTCGTAGTATATTGTTACAATGAATGGGTTCTATAATGTTAGAAATATAGAATAGAATGAATAATAAAGGATAAATGTGTGCGAGAAAGTTTCAAAATGGGAGCATTAATATAATTTTAGTGGATAGTGTGCCTATTCAAGATAGGAATTTATAATTGAATGATTGTAAAATTACGCTCGAAAGCCAAGAATCAAAATACACTTTGTGACTCTGTTTGGATTTCTCTCCAGGAAAATTGAAATAAGAATTAATAATAATAACGATGATAGAATATACAGCAAAGAATAGAACGAGAAAAATAGAAATCTGAATTTCTAATTGAATTATTGAAAAATCTCACTATTATGTTTTTTTTTATTACGTTATTTTGTATTTTATAAGCTAATTTATTAAAAGATCTATGAAATCTGAGATTATTATTAGACATTAATTTACTACATTCCAGAAGAGTGCTATATGTTCAGAAGTATATATTAAAATAAGTGGTAAAGGATGAACCAATAAAATAGAATTAGAAACAGTAAAGCTTGTACGAGGGTAGATTTAAATGGTTAAATAATTGATAAAATGCCAGTGGTTGATACGTCTGTCCATGACTCGCCAATTCAACTTGTTATGGACATATATAGCTAAAAGCCAGTAATGTGCAATCAAATTCTTGTCAAATTCCACTGCTGTCATGTATGGATATAGATAGAAGTAGAAACAGTCGCTGATGGATAGACACGTGAGCTAAATTGCGCCGATGAAACGGACGTTAGCCGAAGCGCCAAACTAAATATAATCGAAAAAGAAGCATTATTCGGAATTGCTATTCCATTTTTCTATTTCTGCCGCTTCTTCTATCGTCAAATTACGTTTCTATTCCTGTACAGGGTGTTTCAGAAATTCTTCTATGAAAAATAAGATTGCTTCGCAACTTCCTATTTATAAAAATCGTTATTTTGTTGCATTTTATTTAGAAAAGCTCTAGGATCACTGTTCAATATTTAAGAAGAAAAATATTCAACGGGTTCTCATAAATAATCCTTCGAATTTATTAATAAATATCACTGATACCGAGACCATTTAAAAAGAAATTTTTCAAACATTCTTATAAAGTGTAATTGACCGCATAAGTATCGAAAACTTGCTGTTCACTTTAGCAGTACATCTATTCATTACTTACCAATTCCACTAACATTTTATTCACCATGAACCAGAGAAACTTTCACAGCCGATTCTCCTGAACACGTATAAGCACTAAGAACAAGTTTGTTTACACTGCGATCGTTGCAAATTTCACATTTTATGCACACATTCGAAGAGACTAAGGCTACGATTTAATATTTTTACTCAATGATATCTAAATTGCTATGTATTGTTAATTTAGGTTCCGACAATTAATAGAAATTGATCACATTGATAAATAAAAATTGTAAAACAATCTAGGTATACATAGTTATATTTTTTGCCGGAAAGGTCCGCCGTGCGGTCGTTAATAATTAATTACATACAAAAGTGAAAAAGCTAATTAAGTGGTCTGTTTCGGGTAAGACAACGTGCACACGAACTGTAGCCATACAATATAATATTTTATGCATGTGAAACATTCTCACTATCAATTATCCCAGACTTTCACTTTCACAATGATCCAGCCATCGACGTTGGATCGTCCTGTACGAAAGGATCGCCGCGTTACACTCGGCAGCCCGCACGTATACGGCGGAGGGGTCGCGCCGTTCGAATTCCTATTCCAGATGTGCTCGTCGATGGAACTTTTTATTTAAAGGGGCGAATTTCCAATGGACTCGGGGGGCGATGGTGGACGGCTTCAACCGGGCGACACGTGCGCGTCACAGATCATACGGCGCGCTGTCACGTATCGGCGGGAACATAAAGGCAGCAGTTTCTCGTACAGTCGATTTAAGACGGAACCGTAATCCGAACGATCGACCCAACCCCTTACACACCGCACCTCTTGGCCCGCGAACTCCGAACCCGTAAAATTTGTCCGATAAAGGCGGAATGGCGGGAAGATTGGCTGATTTTACGCGATCGCTCGTTAAATCGCTGATCGAAAATCCTTTCGGCTGGAACGACCGACAAAAAGCAGTCGAACGATTGCACATGACCCTCTTGGCTTCGCACAATGCGTTCGCGATCACCTAGAGATTATTATCGTCGTTCTTTCAATATGCAGCACGATTCAAGTTTGTTCTTGTTGCTCTTTTAATTTATAATTTTTTTTTCTTCTTTTCTAACGAGCGAAAATTCTAATGGAGTTTTTTTTTTAAATAGAATCTATTAAATGCGAGCGTTTTTTAATTATTCATTAAACACCGCAGTGCATACGACATCTAATCTGTTAATAAATTTGTTAAATACATTCTAAATATTGTGTACGATTAAAGAATAAAGAATACAGAAGCCTGGTCTTGATTAAAATTCTGAATACATACTGTTAGTGCTTTAAATAATTCCAACAGAATACAGAAAACATATTCCCTCGAAGAAACGAAAATTATCGAATATTCCAGCCTGTAATTCAATTAGCAGAATCGGAAAACGGAAGAAGAATTGCACGAACGAAGGCGCTTTACGACGACAAATATTGGACATTGCATTCGAAGGATTTATTAGAGAGTGCTTCGAGAAATATTGAAGGAATCGAAGCAGATGGTAAAAATATTGGAAGGTACATCGGTGGTTGGGAAAATATCGATAATTATTCTCGAAGAAATTAGAAGACTGTGTTTGCTGCAAATACACGGTCGGAAGATTTTTAGAGGATTGTAGATCAGGTAAATATTGACTCGGTGCCTCTGTTACGTCGCGTTTCGATCGTTGGAATGCAAACCGGGCGCGCTTTGCCGGGGACGATTAAAATGTAGCGGTTAATTCAATCGGGCGTTGCCATCTGCGATCGCGAATTTACAGGGAACTATATAATGGCGTCTGAATTACAATCGCGGGTCAATAACAATTACCGATCGCGGAAAGTAACTCGTAATCGAGTCAACATATTACGTTTTAATCGGCGTCGGTGCAGCGCGTAACCGGATTACATTTTCGACGGACTTCCGCGCCCTCTCGTACGTTTCAAACGCTAATAACCGTAAGCCGGTAATTATCGGGAGTGTCAGCGAACGTATGAATAAACACAGCGACTTGTCACGCGATAGCCATAAGAGCGCGCTCGCGATAGAGACGCTATAGCGGGAGGATTCGCGGTCGCGCCTATTTCCAGTGAAATGAAAAAGAAACGTGAGAAAACGCGCCCGTGACAGTTGTAAGAACTCGCAAATTTATTCGCTGAAGGCTGTCATACTTCCTGGTCTAACTTGGCAGAGAATCTTGCGGAGAATCTTCATCCTTGAATAACCAATTGACAGAAAGGTATCATGGAAAAATTGAAGAAATCGAGTCAATTCAGAAGAGTAATTACGTTAACAGTGCAACGAGGCACTCTGCCCACGGTGAAATGTAGATCATGGCAATTCACACGCGGTAACGTTGATCACTGTAATACAAACTTCAATAATAGCGAAAATCGTTATCATGATGTACTGCACTTAATGGTATTCTACAAAATTGCAGTTGGACGATCGATCACATTTCACGTATCATTATGCCCTGATCGCATCACACGATGGAATGACTACATTTAACAATTTGTAGCATCGAAAATTATTTCGTGGAAACTGTGCACACGCTTCGTTTCCATTGTACAAACCAGAGAATCCTAAACGGCGAAGACCATAAGGATGCATGCTTACAACCGCAAACACGAATAATCACAGAACGTCGTTAAAAAATTCACCAACGCCAAACAACTTCAATTTTTCAGAAGAAAAGAAACGTAGAAGCACTTGTTCCAAAATCGCACCAACTTTATGTACATCGATCACGATGATCTATGGGATCATAATCTACACGAATCACAAGCGAGAATATGTTAATTTAAAACCGCATACATGAAAAACCACCGTTCAAAGATTCACTATCGCTAAACGATCCACGGGTTCTGAATAAAACCAGAGAGACGCACTTGCGCGGTTGCATCGGATACAAATTCGATGCGCGCCGCCGTGTAGCATTAAACGCATCGCGGATTCGGCTAGTTTGCACAGGATCGAATCGCGGGAAGTAAAAAAAGGAACTGCGTTTGAATTGCGGGATTCAGCGAATGTTCGGTTACCTCTCGCACATCATTATGCCCGGCGGTATCGGAACGTTGCGGATCGACACGGTATCATCGCCGGTTCCGATTGCGCGGCGATCGGTCGGGACTGCAGGTTGCAGCATGCACCAGCTGGAAGCGCGAGCGTGCGGCGCTGCGCGGGGAAAACTGCAACAAGGGGACCTGGGCGACGCGACGAGATGCAACGAGATACAACGAGACGCGACGCGCGCTGCATCGTCGGCCCACGCCATCCGCCTCTGCCTCCGCGTGCACCGCGAATCACGATTGCACCGCGCGCACCGCGCGCACCGTGCGAAATTGGATAATGCGCCTCGTGGATCGGGGGCTGGATGAGCTTGATCCAACTGCCGGGGATCCAGCAGCCTCGGTCGCCCTTTAAATCAGGGCTATTCTCAGTCTCCGCTAATCTTTCCGCCGATCCGACCAATCGGCTTTTCGAAACATCCATGTAACATCCTGCGGACGAACTGTTCCTTCGAAATCTGACAATTTCGTTCGTGCGATAGAAATTGAAAGAAAAACCTTTGTCATAGTCGTTGCTTTGCACTCTTCGGATTCTGATAAAAGACTTGCTCCAATGTACGTTGATTTATTTAGTGCGTATGACAAATAAAGAAACAACGAAAATAACAAACTATAATAAAGATAAAAAATAAGTAAAAAGAATAATTACGAAAGTAAAATACAGATAAAAAGTTGAAAAATTTGAAAAATATAAAATTAATGTTTATGTTGACGAAATAGACATCTTTATACTATGGTTTACTATGCTCAAGAATATGCATCTGTGTAAAATGTTTCTTAACTATTGTCGACAAGTATACGGTGTATAGGTTACGTCACTCATACATATATGATTCCTATTATGAATACAATCAATTCCTATAAAAGATTTTTTACAGTTTCAACAATCTCCAAATAAAAGGTATGAATTGGACACGTTAACAGTTCTCGATTTTTTCAATCGATTTTCCAAAAATTTCATGTCTCACGGTGCGGAACAGGGCACGATCAACAGGCACCACGCGATTCTGGATCCGTGTTCTTATGTGGGAGATGACGAATGTCCACGGAAACGGTAACAAAGAGCCCTTTAACAAACGCGAGAGTGATTTAAAGCGATTTCTCTCGTTGGGCTCGCAGGAATGCGGCGTTCCTGACGTGTTTGTTACCGCGGTTTTGTTTCCCGTCGTCCGTCGCGGATTACGATGGATTTGCGACGTTACATTGGTTCCTTTTTTTTTTTGATTGTGCTTTATGCCCGCGGTTCGTTATTGTGTTCGCAGAATGATTTGTGGCACTTACTGTTGTCGATTTCACTACCAAACCAAGTGACACTACGCCCGAACAAGCTCATTCTTCTGAGTAGAAGCGAAGACTGACCTGAGGATTATGCGGCACATACCTGTGCCCCTCCATATCGATCTCGGCTAATTCATCTTTCATCCCCTCTCTTTTCAATCATTTCCGAGCTGTCACCATTCGTTCACGATATGAACTATGATTAATTTCAAGGAGGCGATATGTTCGCCAGTTTAATCAATTTTGTCGACCTCGACGATGTCTGAAGTTTGGTAGAACTCGTGGACATTCGGATAATAGAACGATGATGTAACTGTTTCGTTATTGGATTAATATTATAATAATATAATTATTACAATTAATAACAAGGTTCGGTAGTTATCGAATCATACAACAGACTTTGTCGTGGGTGAATGGTAGCATTTTTCTGCGTTATGTATACAAGATGCTCCACATAGTCATCGTCATTAAATACCATGAATTTTGCTAAGTTTTACTAAAGAAAAATATTTTTTAAATAAAAGCTAAAACGTACTTCTAAATGTGCAACATTATACAAGAACATTGTTCAATTTCCTTTCCAGAGATCACGAATATTAACTTTGCTCCATTAAATGAAGCTGTAATATATTTCAACTATAATTTATGAGTACGAAATTTAATTTCACAAGTTCTCCGCAAGAAATCAGTCAGGATGATTGATATCTTTCTATCTCATAAAGCAGAGCTAATAAACACTTTACTATTAAATCGTTTTAACCTTTTGCGCCCCTAAGGCCAGTTGCGCTGTCCAATTATTATAGGCGTTCTACTTCTACAACCAGTGTGACAGCCGCCCACACTTCGTCATTCAGAAATCACGGAAAAACTACCATGGAGGTAAGTACCAATATGTATATGTATGTACACGTAGAGCCTAATCGCTTCGGAAGCAAAAGGTTCAATCAGTTCGCGGCGTTGGAAAATGCTTGAACAAATCCGTTAATGCAAAATTATCGATTCGGTTACAGCGATGCATATTAATATATTATAATAGTATAGTAGGGTGAATGACGTTAGCGCCGCGTCAATTTTCAAATATTTTATTTATATGACATTAAGGAGCATAGTAAAAAATAAATAACTGCAATTATGATACAATAAAACATAAAGTCATTCGTATAAGATGATAGAATGGTTTGAAAAACCTATTGGAAATTTAACTTTAAAAATAATAAAAAGAAATAAAAATTTGTAAAAGATTGTATACATCGCAGTGTATAATTACTACTATAACATTATCGTATATGGTATACAAGTTGCCTAAAAGTTGTCGCAAGATGGTTGTCAATGACGTTGAATATTGCAACGATCCTTTCTCAATAAAATTGAAATGTGATCAAAGTATTCGGATTCTATCAACTCTTCCGAAATTATCGGCGGAAAAGAAATTGCGCAAGCCGATTAGGAGAGGTTATCGCGTAGGTGGCAAGCGGCGAAGCATTTTTACGATTTCTGGGGGCAGAGCGTGCACGTAACAACGTCGGGGTCCCCGTAATCCTCGTATTTCGGCGGGCAGGAATGACGTAAAGACGAAACGAGTGTCCTTTACGATCGCCGGAACGGCCCTGCCGCCTTGTCCAGGTGGCGAGAGCGATATCCGGCCGTAATAACGCGATAAATAACGACGCCCGTAACTTCCGTTGTAACGAAGGAACATAACGTGCTGGATTCGGCCGGACCACTTTATTCCGCGGCGCGTCGGTTTATAAACGGTTAATTACGCTCCCCCATTCGCTGCCCTTACTCTCGAAACGGCAGGAAACAACGACGGGAGAGGGTTATCCCATGATTCTTCGGTGACGGGTGAGAAGGCTCGCTTCTGTTATCATAAAAGCGAATTTTTACGCCGCGCGAGAAACGGTCTCTTTCACCCTCGTCGGTCATGGGCGTGATTAAAGTCTACCGTCGTAGATAGCGCGCTTTGCATTTTAGAACTTATCGTCTAGAATAACTATGCTGATCCCGCTTCGCGATCATAAATCGACGAAATTATAGACCGACACCTGCCCCGTTACTATCTTGCGCTAACTTAACGCTGTTTAAGTCTTCTCGCGGTTGAACTACGGCTCCCGACGAAAATCATTGTTTCACTTTCTTCTTTTCTATAAATTGTGGAATTTTTCGTTGTGGCGACTAAACACCAAAGTGTGACCAATGTATGTTGCTTCGTAAAAATAACAGTATCCCTTTAGATTTTGCGAGATTCAAATTGTATTATATTAATTAAGGTTCAATCATTTCTTGTGAAAGATTCTTTACGATTGTATTGTAACTACTTGTAATAAGATAATGTGTTGACTGCTAGCTACTCCAGAGCTCGTGGAAGTCCTACGAAACTGTACACGATGTAAGAATAGAGAAGTCAAGATTTATTACACCAGTCACTTCTGCAAAGAAATGTATATTTTATTTAATGGACTGTAGCGAAAGTAGAGCATCTAGTGTAATGGAACATTTGTGTCACTTAGGACAGACATTGCGGTCTTGGGATACTGACAAAAAATAAACTCAATTTTCGTTTCCATATTTCGAGTAAAAGATTACTTTGTGATCATTAACAGAGCATGAACAACATGCACTTGATTACAAATTAACATCGATGATCTTAAAAAAATTAATAAAACTAATACGAAAAATTCTTTCGTATTCGACTCTAGATAGTCGAATTCCACATAAAAAATTGTTTATAACATCACTATTGAAGGAGGTGTATAAGAGCAGGTACGTTTAACAATGTTAATTAATTAATTATAAAATACTATCGATTAGGCATTCTTCCAGATGACATCATATCGGTGAAAGAATGAAACGATTCTATCTTCCAATCGATAGGACGATAACAAAACATATTTTCCCTCCTCAACCCCCTCCACCTCTCGAACTAATGACAATCCAGCCAAATTAATTACAAAAACGGAGTACTGAGTGCATTTCAAAGTCACTTGAGACCATCTCATTAGAAAGTAAAGGCGTCAGACGACGCGTCGCGTCGTTGGCGTACTCCCAGTCAGTTGGGGGTTAACACTCGGCTCAGACAAAGACAATAATTACACGATTCCATTTCCAGACTATCGCGGGGCTACACTTGATACGCTCGAAAAGCAATTAATTCCGGGCAACAGACATTTAATTTTCCCGACGACGACACGCCGTTGTTTGGAATTCCATAAAACCCGTGTTGACAATGCTGCTCGAGTTTAATAACGAAAATAGCGTGCACGCATACACACGGCAGACGGAGAGGATCGATGGTTTTCGTGGCGGCCGATTTCCCGGCGATGATCGCATCGATCGCAGTCGGTGGCGTAACGAAGCCGATAAAACTCTCGAGCCATCTGGCTGGCTCCTATCTCTTTTATCGTGCCGTAAAATTATACATCCAGCATCCGCGTCGTTTGCCCGCGGCGAGCGTGAAGAATCCGCTACGGCGGAAACAGAAAGTCTGAATCCCGCGCTGCGAAACTGAGCCAGCGCGCGAACGCCTGCTCGTTGTTCCACCGGAATCGAGGAACTTTTGATGGAATCGAGATAGAGTGGCGGAAGCTTTCCGAATCGAAGCAGAAATAATGCAGATTACGTGCAAAATAAGTAGGAAGAGTGGCCAGTGTGTATTGACTTTAAAAATATTTATTAAAGCGGACCGCGCTGCGCTGCGTTCTGTTTTTGCATAAAATAGGAGGACTTTTGATGGAATTGAAAGAGACTGGTGAAACCTGTTTAAAATCGAATGAGAAATGGTGCAGATTATGCGAAAAATAGGTAGAAAGAACGGGGACTGCGTTTTCATTTTGCAAATGTTTATCGAAGTCGAGTTTATTCTCAATCCTTCCACACTATTTAATGTATCGAGACATTTACAATTTGGAGGTTAATGTGGATTATTGTAGGCATTCAATTTTTATGAAAGATCTTGTTCTTAGCTTGTGTATAGCGAATACAACCTGAATATGAACTCGATGTGTCGATTTCAACAGGAGAAAGTTAATAATTTTGATAACTAGTCAGACCCGTAAAGTAGATCTTGAACAAAGTACATATCCACAACTTTCATAGCGCTTTATATAACACGTGTTCTAAGACAAAAAGCAACCTGCCAAGGTGCGAACGAATGATGGAAATTTGAATTTTCTCTCCAAACTTCTCTCATTCTTCGCTGATGGGCTCGGGCCGCGCAGCAGAGTGGTCGATTCCTTCTAATAACGGACAAAAATCATTATGACCAGGAAACTTGCTTTATCGACAAGTAACGAAATGGAACATAAAATATTTATCTTCGCAAATGCGCGTATCTTTTCTGCCAAGCACAGACATAACGTCGTTATTGATTTCTACTTTCATATTTGTTGGTAAACCGACCTGACTTGTTATTTGAGGGACTGATGTCACGAAGAGCATAACATTGTTTCTGGCTTTCAGACAACAGAACTAAGAAACTCGCAAGAACCCACAGCTATTTTTGGATTTCACAGGATAAGTACTATATTATAAACCACAAGAAAGAATTCGTTGATACTATTTCAATTATTTCAGTTCTCAGTAAAAGTAGATTTATTAACCCCTTACCGTACTTTGACGAGTCCGACTCGCGATGGAATTTACTAGTAATAAATTATTAAGTACGGATGTTATTCTGTTCTTTAAAATTGGAATAAAATTTTAATCGCTTGTTATTAATATTTAAGTATTCGAGTAAATTCAGGCACGGAATAAATGTTAATGTTCTCTTCCTACTAAGAAATCACATCAATTGAAAAATTCCTAATCGCTGTAACTGTGAAGAAAATGGTACGGCAAGGGGTTAATAGGGGTACGGAAAAGGAAATATATTAATCGAAGGAAATTCGAGAACGAGGAAAACAATCAATATATTTACGATGTTTTTCCCTGGGCAGCGAATACCGCTGATCCGCAGCTAGTCAGAAAATTTATTTCTGCGGACTCAGCGAACGACTCGTGTTCCGCGATGAAATATTCGGATCTGTGATCGGATTAAGTTAATAGAGCCGTGGACCAGTCGACAAATTGATAGGCGTTCAACCCTTCGTCGAGGGAACAGCTGTTGCGTGATTTTTTCCCGTCGCGCCGAAACGATCGGCGAACAAATCGCGCGGCACGCAGCCACCGTACGGTCTTTTCGCACTGTTTTTATTATTTTTTTTTTTTCTACGCTTTTCCGTCTTTCTTTTTTGTATTCGCGCGTTGGATCTCATCCCTCCGGCCTTTTCCATCGGGCGAGTATTGTGAACCGCACGCCCGAGCGGCTACTGCAATACGATTCTCAAAATAGATTGAATTTATTTCGACAACGCGATAATGGGAACGTGCCTGTCTTCTCGATTCTGTCTTCCCGAGTCGATTCGCTTCAGTAACCGCTGCTGCGTCTTGTCCGAGTTTGGGAGCTTGATTTTGCTGATAAAGGTCTCTTCGATTTTACTGTCGATTGTTGTAATTGGTCGATTTTTACGATTACGAGAAATTATATTTGGACCTTGAATAAGTTCTCGCTGTTTTCTACCCAAAATAAAAGCTTTATTTAACAGGTTGAATGCCACGCCAATTTTACCGGGATTGTCCGTGGCGCCACGATGAAATTTCCATTTAGTGATGCATATAATGTTGAAATACTATATACAATAGATAAATGTTTTTAAAATGTTTATTTCAAATGTTTTATACTGTATCCATTTCTTCACACCACTACATCAACGATGATAATAATAAGAAATTATGTGTTGTCTTTCGTCTAACTTTCTTATGTTTTTTTCAATCCGGGACGCCGGTCACCGGTGGCCCCCATGGCGTCACAGCCAAGTTAGGTGTCGGTCACCGGTGACCTCCGTGGCATTCAACCTGTTAAGATATAACGTTCAAAATCAGTTCACTCAAAGTATTACCCATTACTAGAGACCACTTTCTCCCATCATTCTGGCAGTAAAAGAATTCCGCGTCGGAAAAACAATTCGTCTTTTGAGGCAATCCATGAATCGATCCATTTTTTAGTTTCTTCGTAAGAATGGAAGCACTGCTCAGCCAGGCTGTGTGCCATCGATCGAAATAGGTGATAATCGGAAGGAGTTATGTCTGGTGAATTCAGCGGGTGGGGTAGAACTTCCAATTTAAGCGTTTCCAGGTAGGTCTTCACAGGTTTTGCAACACGTGACCGAGCGTCGTCGTGTAACAAAATGACTTTGTCGTGTCTCTGCTCGTATAGCGGTCGTTTTTCTTTTAGGGCTCGACTCAAACGCATCAATTGAAGTCTTCAGCGATCTCCCGAAATAGGTTCATTTGGTTTGAGCAGCTCATAATAAATGACACCCTTCCGATCCCACCAAATGCAGAGAAGAAGCTTCGAACCATGGATATTTGGTTTTGCAGACGATGTTGATGCATGCCCTGGTTCGCCCACGATTTTTTACGCTTTGGATTATCGTAATGAATCCACTTTTCATCGTGACGATACGGTGCAAAAAAACCTTTTCCTTTCTGCCGTTGAAGCAGTAGTTCAGACATCAGAAAACGCCGTTCAACGTCTCTCGGCTTCAATTCATACGGCACCCAATGTCACTGCTTCTGCATCATTCCTAACCCTTTTAAACGTTTTGAAACTATTGACGCATTTACTTGTAATATCTTTCCAAACTCTTCTAGCGTCTGACATGGGTTTTCATCAAGTAATTCCTCTAAATCTTCATCTTTAAACTTTGTCGGTGCGCCAGAGCGTTCCTTATCCTCAAGTTCAAAATTATTATTTTGAAGCTTCGAAACCAGTCTCTGCATGTTATATCCGACAGAGAATTGTCGCCGTAAGTCTCAACAAGAATTCTGTGTGCTTCAGATGCAGATTTCTTTTCAAGAAAATAGTGCTATAAAATTCCCCGTGAAACGATTTTACTCGGCACAAAAGTAGACATCTTCAGAACCAATAAACAAACACGTGGTTGACACCATAGCGAACAATCATACGCTGAAATTTAAGGTAAGATACAGTACTTTCTTGCCGATGAGTCACCATTAGAAATTAGGACCTAGTAATTTAATTATTAAAAGTTTCATTCCAATGTGCTTGTGTAGAGAACAGCTTCGTTCGTCCTACATTGCAGTGATGTATCGTTTAAGAAACAAACAAATAAACTCAACAGACAAATGTAAAATAATTCGATCGTTACGTTAAAGGATCCAGATATGAAAAACTTCTTGAAAAACTAATTTTGATCTTAAAATCTGTCACGGAAGAAAGATTGGAGCGTTTTCGAATGGTCTGTTCGTTGCCATCGCTACCGTCCGCTTATGAACGCGTACACGATTGCGTGGGCGTAGAGGAAAAATCCCGATGACACGGGAAAGACTCGCCCTCGGCGTTCACCCGGCAGGAATATCTTGATTACACGGAAACCGGATCGGGAGCGGGAGTCAAGCGACCTTTCTCTCTGTCTTGGCCGTGTTTCATTTTAATGGATCGATTAAGACGTACTTTTCTCTAATTAAAAACGATGGATGACGGTGGCTCGGGTTCATCGATCATCCTGTTCCCTCGGAATGACTTGACGTCGCCGGACGATTTCCGTCTCGTTAAGTCCTCGCAACGGAGGACCACGTACTGACATCGCCAATGAATTGGCAGCGATGGAATGCGTCAATTACTTCATTGATTACTTCGAGGGACTATTTCCCAGGCTCGCATAATGGCGAGCCGAGTTAGAAAATTTTAAAAGCGTTGGAACGTGTAAATGGTTTCGTTGATTACTCGAACGAATTATTTTCGAGAATCGTACAGGATGATGAATTCTGTGGAACAGCTTAAAAAGCGACTTGTACGCGTGAATTATTTCAATAATCGCTTACAAAAATGATTTTCTTCAAGAGGTTTAAGAAACGATAGAACATTGTTTTGTTCATTACTCGAAGAAATTATCTTCCAGTTTCGCGCAATGATGAGGTGTTTTGGTAAATTTAAATTTAGATTAGAAGACTGTGAATTTCTAGTAGTTTGTGAAATAGCATTTTTTACAATAGAGAAAAATGTACATATTAACAAAAAATAATAAAGATATCGTCGCCCCGTTTCCGTCTTCATAAAATGAACTGTGGAAATGCGCATTTGCATAAAGTTGTGCAGACTAGTGGCCACAATGAGATCAAGACTGAAGAAAAGGGAAACTGGATTTTCCCAAAGATTCCTTGTGGTGAAAGTAGAATAAAGACATTGACCATTTTCTTATTAATGTAAACGTTTTGATCCGCAGAAATTTGCATTTGAACGTGCAAAATAATAATTATTTAAGTTCAATGGATGCATATTTTTGCGGATTTTCTCTGAAATGCGCTGTAAAATATATACAGTCTAAAGACGTTCGAATAAAGCCAGATCATTCAGAATGGTTTAAAAGCAAAGTTATTATTTGGTCTTTGCTGCTGGACGCAACAAATGATACAGTGTTTGTCTGAATTGCTGCAAATACGACCATTATTTCGAGGACATTTGCGCCTGATGCGAATAAAATAAATGATATTTTACATAAAACGCGCTTAACAGCGTTGTAGTCGGTGTGTTAACACGGTTAAGCGAGCTATAATTATGATTACATAATGTCGAGGACGGCGCAGGTAATTAATGGCGTGGAGGTCGTCGACCCAACACGGTAGCACACTTTCGAAAACCAAGAAACGGAAATACTAAAATATCGTCGAATAATCCGACAAAATTCTCGAACAGCTTTAGAAAAATATTCAGGACTATCTCAAAGAGGATCGATCCTCTCGACGTATAGTGCGCGAGATAATAGTCGAGGGTTGGTCGGACAATTACATCAAACTGGAGGAGATATCGACGGAGAGCCACAGATCGGCGAACCATAGCGACCGAGGAAATTCTGAGTTTGATAATATCGCGGCACGGTCGATTTGGTACCGCAGGTCTCCTCCGGCTGCGACTACTAATTTAATTAAAACGTCCTGCGTGCTGCTAATACCTATTAAATAACTGGCCGCAGTTACGAGGAAAGACAACAGCCGCTTACCTCGTCGGTGGAAACTTGTAAGCCTGTTTTTAATCTGGCGTCGTTTTCCCCAGCGAGGACCGGTTCAATTAGAAAAATGCGCTCCGCGTCGCATGTGTCCTGCGCTCGATTAATTTTCATAATCGACTCCGTCCCGTGATTATTAATCCGCAAGATGGATCACGTTTAATTTCACGCCTCGCGCATTTTTTTTCTCGTGTATACGCGTCGCTGTTGCTCGGATCGCGTTTCACTTTTACCAACGCCGTGCGAACCAATTCTCATCAATTTGTGCCTTTTGTCGCATGCTCCCGAATCCTATTTAAACATTATCGCTTGAAAATTTAAATTACGCTCGAAATTTTTAGCCAATAATTCATTCCCCTTTTTGTCAACTCCTTCGATGCAAAAATTTACAAAATTTCAAACATAATTCTCCAATTATGGACATGATTGGTTTTTTTAAGTCGAAATCAAATGAAATTTGTTATATTTTATTTTATATCAACATTTATTTAAATTCCTTAGTCAGTATTTTGACCACGATTTAATTTAATTTGACTTATTGTATTTAAGAAAACTGGAAGAAAGCAATTATCAGAAATTTAAACATAATTTAGGGGATACAAGAATTAGACAAACAGGATTTAAAGTGTTTAGATGATCAGCTAAACATTGTGGGTCGAAAGCCTATTTATCTCACGCGGTTTTACGTGACACGATATCAGTGTTAGCATGTTTCTACCTTAAGCGTCTTAGGGTTAATCGTTTCAGAGCACCGTTTGTCCGCCCCAGGAGCGTTCCAGACGCGGTTCCCGGAGCGTTCGCAGTTGAAAGGACTTAGCACGCGGAAAATCGCGTAACATCCGCGTGGAAAAAGCTGCGAGACGGATGTCGGCCGAGGATTTCCGGCGCGAAGGAGTACAAAGTTGAAGCGACTCCGGCGCGTTGCAATCTCGGTTGCGGGATAGAGAATCGCGGAGCAACGACGCGGCCAACGAGAGCAATCTCTGTCCCGGGGATGGAGTCCTACCCCCGCGGCAACGGTTCTCGGCCCCTGGATGGGGGCAAGTTAAAACGGGGAAAGTTCCGGGAAGAGATTATGGCGAACGGACACGAAACGTTGCGTCGCGGCTGTGCAGATGCTGCTCGACAACCTGCTCCCATAACGAGCCCCGGCGACAGAGGGTTAGAGGCGTGCTCGGAAATTGTTCGCGAAGGGACGTTTATCGCACCCTCTCTCTCTCTCTCTCTTCCTATCTCCCTCTCTCTTCCTCTTCCTCTTTCTCTCTCTCTCCCTCCCGCCTCACCGCACGTTCGTTTCGAGGGGTTACGATCCTCGCTGAAATATTCGCGGGACCGTTGGCCGTCGATTTGCATAAGCGGCGAACGTGCGGATTCAGAAATCTCGCACCGGGAAAAAGAAATGAAATCCCTGTTCCCATCGACCGCGGAACGCCGCGGAATTGAATTTTTTTCGGACAGACCCGCACGTCATATTCATTTTGGCTAGCTGAAGCGGACCTTC
>NC_135781.1:11055357-11092883 GCF_028453695.1 Augochlora pura | reverse complement strand
AAATATTTATTGAAATTAAGGTCCAAATATGTATTTTCTTAGATACAAAAAATTGATTTTTTTTGGTCGGTTTTTTTTTTTTAAATTGTGCATTAAGGGGTTAAGCAACTTTTTCCTTAGCGCTATTGCAATTCGCGGCTTCGATTGCGAGTAATTAACGAAAATCTCTGACCAATGACAGACGAGATCAGCTGATAATGTGAAGCAATATTAGATTATGACATAAAATGGCAAATGTTGTCATGGGGTAAAATAAGATTTATTAATTAAAACTTATGGCTCTTATGTTTTGCAATTGATGCGGACAATTTTTATTTTGCACAAAAATCTAAACAAAATATTTTTGTTAAGGTCATATTTCTCGCGATCTTAAAATTATCGATGTCAATTTTTCGTATTCAAGGTGGCGCGAAGGTCTCGATGTTTCAACCCATTGGACCGATATCATTGTAATGATAAAAATAAATGCTTTACTATCCGAGTCATTAGAATCCAGTATTTTAGAGCATGTTTAACCCTTTGGGGTCCGCGCAGATTTCGCCAGCCGCTTATCCGCTTGGTACTGTTTATTTTGAATTTTGTCGAATCCTTAATTTTCGTGATTTCCTTACGAAAGGTACGCCTTTTCTATTCGTCATTATTGTTCCAGTTAAATGACATTGCATGTTAATTAATTTTTAGCGAAGTATGATGGCAGAATAGAGTCTATCGATGAACATTGGAGTTCATAACTGTGTCATAGGACCGCTAAGGGTTAAAAAAGTTTTAGTGTATTTTGAATACG
Organism: Augochlora pura; assembly: GCF_028453695.1. Taxonomy (NCBI): domain Eukaryota; kingdom Metazoa; phylum Arthropoda; class Insecta; order Hymenoptera; family Halictidae; genus Augochlora; species Augochlora pura. Next base: position 11,092,099 of record NC_135781.1, on the reverse strand, counting down.
TAGAAATCGGACAAAGATCCTTCAGAATTTGTCATATTTCGTATTCCTAAGAACTGCAGGTGATTTCACGAATTAACAGCTCCGTTAATAGCAGCACGAGGTTTGCTTCAACAAGACGAAGATCACAATACGTTCCCCTGCGCAGCAGCAGCAGCAGCAGCAGCAATTACTTCGCCGGAAATCGGGCGGAGGATACGTCGCGTCGTCGTTTACGGTTTTTTTTCCTTCGACAACGGAAAGAAAGTACGACGCGAGAGCAAACAGAATCGCATCGAAAGGGGGGAACCAGCTCCTTGAAAGCGGCCTTCGAGTTCGTCGAATCCATTAAGACCCGTAGTTTGAATACGCTGTACATAGATATAGCATCCTCTAAAGCGGATCCTCCGAATAGTTCCTTCCGGAAGCAGGCCGGGTTTACTACTGTCCGTCCTGAAACGCTTCGAAATTCAATGTTGTTCCTGTTTGAACAGAACGTCACGGCGGAATCACGAGGGCGCGTGTAAATCCTCGGAGTCGGATAGCTCGATCCCAATGTACACGAAACCTTCACAGGTACATATTAATAATAATAATTAGACCGTCCGAACTTCGTGCAAGCTGGAAACTTTGCGGATCAATTCGCGGTTGCTCGAAACCAAGAACCGTTCTATTTACTATGTGCATCCTATATCGATGACTACGGGCGTAATCGATACGCTAGTGGAATGGTTTGTTGTTTGATATTCAGTACAATAGAATCTCGATTAACCGTGCTGATTAAGAATTTAATTTCCGTACTAGAATGGAACTATAGAAGGACCTCGATTAAACTTCGACTTGTGATCTTATACTATTGTATTAATAACATATCGAAAATAAAAAGAATCTAACTATCAAATTTGAATTTGGATAATCGAAATTCTACTGTAATTAACCTTCGTTCGCGGAATAAATAAAAATGGTAGCCGATATCAGTGCGTCGCTTCCTGCGAAAAATGTATCTCACGTCCGGTATGAAATCGAATACATTTTTGCCGACTGTCCAGTTTTGATAATTAGACTGTAGATCTGTATGCAAATTTTCATTTTACCGAGACACCGCGTGTAATGGGTATAACATCTGCGATAAGAGAAAAATTCATTTCGACGACCAAAATATTTTTCAAAATGAAAATAAAATGAAAGTGGTATTTACGTTGATTTATATCGCAAATTTGCAGCTGTTCTAAATATTGGACACTCGTACTAAATTTGCCAAGTGTTAAAAACGATTCGAAAGAAAAATGTGTACACGAAGCTCTACTCATTGAAAATATTAAAGGAACAATTAAATATTTAATTATAAAAGAACAATATTAAAAATGTAATTATCTCTAAACGATTACAATTATTCTATAATCGATGAACAACATTTTTATGCTGCACAAAACGCCGCTATCTTATTACTTAGATCGGCTAACAAAAATGTTAACCACTGAATTCGTGAACGCGCTCTGTAGAATCTTTCAATCTTCGCATTCCTCAGAGTGTGTACACTGAGAAAACGAAAACAGGTGTGCGCGCCGCTAAAACCTTTCACCACTCGTCGCGGAACTGCGGTACCGAAGCTATGCCTCACAAATGGTGGTTATCGCCAATGAATACGACGCTTTTGTCATCGTTGTAAGGGAGACGGGAGAAAGGAAAAGGGTAAGGGCAGCGAAGGAACGAGAGAAGCGCGGGGTACAAGGTAGACACGCGATCCAATCCGGCTAAAACGAGCAGCTCAGCGCTTCGCGACGAAGAACACACTTTCGCGTCTCCCGTAAGGAGATTTTCCATGTCCCGAAATAAAAATCCTCCGATTCTCAGCCGCCTCTATTCTCGATTTGTTTCCGTTTCTCTCCGATAGCGCGCATCTAGACACGCTCCGCTCCATCATCCTCCAAATGGATCGCTACACTCGCTGTCCATTTTCATTTTACAGGAAGGCAGCCACGTGCTCGCCAGCCGAAACCAGACACCAGTAAGAAAGCCTCCGTATTTGCACGGGAAGATTGCCGGAAGATTGGATACTGCCTTAAGTAAACGCGTTCACTAAATTAGAGTGTGCACGTTTCTTGCACAATATTGCACTGATCTCTAAATGTTATGGCCATTAGTGGAATACTATCTACATTCACTTCGGAGACTTAATCCTCGCGTTTTTTCGGTCCCAGGCTCGAGGTCTGGCTTCACCGTTTGACACTCGATACTGTAAGGAACTTGGTTAACGGAATAATATTAACTTTTATTTAACAAAGATATACACAAAACGTCTGTTCCCACGTGGCGTCACCGAAGAAGTGTGGCCACCTCGTTCCGTTGTCCCTCGCCCGATCGATAATCCCAATCATTCATTTGTTTCACGCACACAACCATGCATTCATGTTATCTTATTACTATACATATGAATGTATAGTAATAAGATAACTGCACACTCCTTCTTACATACCACACACTCTCATCCATACTATACACTTACAATACCGTCTGTCGTTTGTTTAAAAAAAGTACCGTAAGATAATACTAATAATAATAGTACTGATAAGATACAGTAATGAATAAAACGTTTGAAATTTGCACAGCCGCTAAAAATGTTACACACAGGAAATTGAGGAGCGACATCGTGTTTAATAAACACGCGATACATGAAACATGTTTGCAATAAGATTTAAATATTGCAAAGATAGATGAGTTGGTTGCAGCAGAGAGGACACTTCACCCGCCATTTTCACACGCCATCGACGGTCCCATCGGCCACAAGTTTTCAGCAAAAAGGAATTAAAATCTTGACGATCGCGTCTCCATGGTTGATAAGAGGATCTGCCTCGTTTCGTGGCGCTCGAAGACCCGGCCCTGTACGAATCGCGCCCGATTCCCGGCTTTGCATGCAAACTTCGACGAAGACCGAGATGGTGACCCGTCCCCCTTTTCCCAAGCACGTCTGCCATCCGGTCGTCCGAACACGAAACTCGATAGAACGAATTATCTCGAAACTTGCCGAATTAAGGGCGCGAAAGACTGAATTAAACCGGTGAGAACTTGGGAATTGCAGCCGTCGCGCCGCGCGAACAGCGAGGCGGCCAATTTTGCAATTTCACGGGGGTGGGAAAAGAAATTCGTTTCGGGACACTTGTGTCTTATGGGGTTTCTCGGTGTCTTCGAAGCGGACACATTTCTTGCAGGTGGTAATCACCGGACTGTGAAAGATTAGGGGCTGATTTTAAGGCTTCCTTTATCTTTATATGTATATGATTCAACACTATTTCTACCGGAATGATATTTTTTAATAATTGATATTTACGTATTAATATTTCATTGTCTATTTGAAAATTAATTATTTTTAATAAATACCATTTTCTATGTAGCATATAGGATATAAGTACTTATAAGAAAAAATATCGTTTGAACAAAATCTATAAATTCATCAAAATTGTAAAATTAGAGATATTATTAATACCTTGGTAATCTATATTAATAGTTTTCAACTTTTCTGTAGAAAACATTAATTATCTACATTCACCACACAATAAATTTCCAAATGAAAAAATTAGAACAATATTCTAACTTAGCAATAATTCTCTTTACCGAACCAATTGGTACTCGTTGAAGCGATTAATCCAGCCGATTTCCAGGCAATTAGCACCCGAACAGCGCGATCTTCCTGCGGTGATCACCGGAACCTTTGTTTCAAATCGACCACCGTGCGGAAACGTAGAACACCTTGCCGCGAGTAATGAGCGCGGCAAATAAAGCGGCATGGTCATTGGCACCGGGCACTTTAACGAAAGGAAACTTCGATCGCGAATCAATGCCCACAGAATTAGCAGGGCAGTGGATGGTAGCTGGAAACTTGTTAACTATCGACTTTCCTCGGGGAAGATCCGGACTCGGAACGCCGGATTACACGGACCGAAAGAACGAAAATCCAATTGGCAATGTAATCGAGGATTACGGCTCCTGGCTCTTCCTACTTAGGCCAACCCTCGTATTCCTTCCCATCTAGCGCCGATCGCCGCAAACGCAGTCTAAAACTCGGAGAAATTTCATTCCTGGGTTCGCCGGACGCGGCGCGTTGTTCTACGGTCATTTAATCCAATCTATATTACATTCCGAAACTGTTCCGCTTCCATAATTAGAGAATGATACGGTTGATGTATGAATTTCATAGCGGTCCGACGGTCCAGCGAGTAATTTCTCCGTCGTTGCGATAATGGTGATGGCCGAATTTTAGCAAGATGAAGCAACCGCTGCGCGGATTTGCCGTGGGACAGGGTCGTTCGTTATTCTCGCACGGTTTTAGAGATAGGATAAAGTATCTCGTGAATGTAGAGTTTAAAAAGTCGTGCAATCCTTTCCAGGTTCAAGGTTCATTGCTGAAATATTAGCTACTGGAAATTTCACAGGAAATAGAAAGATAGGTCATCCTCTGTGCAGATTATCATCATCGGTTAAAAGTAGTTTAATTGTTTCTTAAAAATGTGGATCAGTTTTCGATTTGTATATAATTTTACATTTCTCAGATATCCTGTAGAATATCTCACATAGCACACAATGTCTTCCGGACGTCCATTTTAGGGACTAATCGACTTATTGAAAGCCCCGAACAAACTTGTTTCTTACATTTGACTCGGGGTCTTTTTATTTTTCATAATATACATATATGTATTCATAATGTATATTTATATATGTTTCATAATATATGTTTCTCATAATATCATATTTTTTTCCTCGTTCATCTATTTCATTTTATTACCAAAGTAATTAATCATGAAAGTAATTCGGTCGTTCGGGCTCGAAATAAACGAAAAGGCGACAGCGAAAAAAATAAACCGACGGATCCGGCGGCAGCAAGGTGCCAGTACCCCCGAATCCACTCATCACCAGGAACAATAAACGAACCCGTTGTATTTACGAGTAAAACACTCGAGGACCACCCTGTGTACACGTCCGTTGCTAATTTTACACGCCGCAGGAGCTTTGAACGAGTGTTTGATCGGCAGCGCGACGGTCACGGTCGCTTCGAATCACAACACTGTGATTCCAGCGCGTCATCCCCCGGGAAAGGGATGGGAGAGAGGGGTGGGGAGGGGAGGAGGAGGAGGATTCGCCCAGTCCCGGCTATTAGGACGTAAAATAAATAACCGGTCTGGGGCTGTATTCAAATGGTGATATTTCCATCGGAGCTTGGAACCGGGACCGACGGGAACACAATGGCTACAATAAAACGCGAACCGTTTGTGTCTGTACACTCACGGTCATAAGTATTCGGACTCTAGCCGATCCTCGTGAAACTGTGCACTTATGCTGAAATAACGCGTGTAGTATATATTATACGAAAGCAATTATAGAAAATTGTTCTTTAAGTATTCTATCCTTATTTTAAGTACCGAGCACTAAAAACAATTTCGAATGTATTCAGACTTCCCATCTTTTTTACCATAATGCATGATCGGATTGAGGTAATGATTCAATTATTTTCTATGGAAGAGTATTTAACACTTTTTTTACCGGTAGCCTATAAATCGGCTTTTTCCCCCGATTTGTAGCTTGTGAATCGGTTGCCATAGTAACCCTTAATTTGTTATCTATTATTGAGATAAATATGTTAAATTGTACTACAAGCTTCAATATTATTATATAAATTTTTAAATATTAAATACCTTCCGCGCTTAATAAGATAATTCAAATGAAAATAGAAACGAAAATTTTTACGACCGGATGACCGGTCGATAAACTGTTAAAATTCCAACAACAATGAACCAAAATATATTTTACATATTTTTAAACTAGGATATGTACCTTAAACTATAGCAGATCAGAAAATTCACTAGAACTATTTCAAATAAATATATAGAGCAATAATAGCGCAGGTACCAGGGTGTCCGAATATTAAATCGAATAACCGTAAGTTATTCGCATCACTTCTGTACGCTATGTTTTATAAACTTATAAAACAGTAATGGAGATGCAGAAAGTAACGTAATCTGCCACAGCGATATTCAAAATGCTTCGGCGTGTTCCCTTGCAACTCCTTATTTCCAAAGCACAATCAATCTCGGATCAAAAGGGAGCCGACACAGTCGAACAAGCTCGCATTGTATCGAAACAGACGTTGAAGAAAGTGACATTCAATAAACGTTTCGAACATTGTAGAACCGTTGCAATGGCTAGAATGGTTTGAACCCTTGTACAGGAGGTTCGTTGTGCATTTTCACCCAGCACTTCAAAGGCGTCATCCACAGTCCATCTAACGAGACGCGTTGGTAAAACAAAACCAGTGCACGATATTCACGTGACCTATGCTGGCCACTGATACTATTCCCTGCTGACTCTCGACGCGTGTGTTGGTCTTTGGTTGAAGGCATTAACACTAAACTTAACCCTTTGCACTCAAAGTCACATCAACTGCAAATCTAAAATAATTTTCCTTGCCCTTAGCATTTCCATTTTATATAACAAAATTCGTTCTACGCATATGAAATCGAGTCTCGTGACTCATATAACATATATACTTTCAATAATCTTTTTAAGTCTAAGCTTTGGCGATATCTATAAAAATAATTTTCGAACGTGTTACAACAATTTTAATAGCGCCGCGATAAAAAGTCTAAAAGTGACTGATGTGAGTTGATTTGTAAGAATTTGATTTTATTAAGACCTTCCGCCATTTTTATTATAATGTGTCCTTCAGTTGTGAAACACTAGCACGGAGGTTTAGCATTTGTGTTTCCAAGGTAGGAAGTAGAGATATTTAAAGAATGTTATATTCCCATTAACTCATTAAAAGTATTAATAAGTAAAATAAATGTGCATGTGGCTACTCTATCTTGCAATTAATATGGAAAGTTTTTATTTTGCATAAAAATCTGCGGTCTAGTGAATACTATACATTTATTTACGATCTCGTTCCGTACCAGGACTGGGGAAAAATAAATATTAAATGGAAAAATACTAAATGGAATGTAAATATTTGTATCCTTTGAGATAAATAGATTTGAGAAAGCTACTATGTAACCACTATGAGAAGGTACAAACTATGTCAAAAATTTATTTTCCCCATTCTTTGTCTCCTGCTCGACTATAAATTCAAATTTATCCGAATTATTATACACTACCCAAAAAACTCATCAATATAACATTGGACCCACGAGGAAGTTCAAAGAAAGCTGGTCGCTACGTCTCTATCGTGCATAATGTTTATCACGCGCCACGAATTTGTTCGCAAATAGTAATGGGACTCATTAAACGAACAACGGCTTCGAATAATTTGCCGATGCTTACGGAGTCGGCTGAAGCAACATCAAAATAACATCGAGAATCCAGAGGAAATGCCAAGTCTGGAGGGTACTCCGGCGAAGTTCGCGAGGTGCGTAGCGTTCTGAATACTTATAGTCGCGGTTGTATATTCATCGCGGAGACGTGGAACGGGCGCGGCGCAAACAGAGAGAAGAGCTCGCTCGCCGACTTTCGACGCGCAACAACGGGAGGGGTGGAGATGCGTTGCCATCCCTCCGCTGCCATTTCTCCGCCGCCACCCCTCCGCGAGCCATTACTCACCGGCCGTGTCCCGGCTGTCAGGTACAATTTGTTCGACTCGCGGCAGCGAGAAGAAACGACAAACCTCGCGTACGCCCCGTGACAGATGAGCCCCGAGGATCGCCACGCCGCCGCAGCAAAAAGAGCAAACGCTCGATGCTGGGTCGGCGGCGTCGCGGCGCGGAGCGAAGAGAAGCGCCACGGGATCGTAGAGGAGCGAGAGCAGGAGCGGAGAAAGGAGCGAAGAGAAGCAGCTTCTTTCAGCGGCGAGACGTCCACCGTCGTCATCCTTGTAATAGTTTTCAGTTACGTTCACACCCCCGCCGTCTTCGAATTGACTTGGAGATCCGAACGGATGACGGGATTCCTCGTGGACAAGAAAAATGGCCACAGGAGCTGTCTAGCTTTATACTCATCGCAGAGTCGAATTATTTTACGCCCCCTCCCTCTCTCTTCTTTCGGCGAAGTTTGATGGACGTTGATGGAGGATTCTCGGATATGCATTTACTGACAGAAGATTTTTGTGATCTTCTTATGATGATGAAATATATCGTTGCGCAAAGACATCCGAAGAATTCATTTTTGTTGGATTTGTCTAATAAACTATTATCTAATAGACTATTATCTATATTTCTTCGTTGAATTTCTTTCTTCGCAGATCTGGATCGAGTGACCGATATCTTAAGACCGATATTATTACACTCTCATACCTCTGATTGTACATTAAAGACGTGTATTAGTCGTTCTTTAAAATGAAGTTATAGTTACATTGAAGTATATTCCGAAGGAGTTTTATTTAATAGCCGAATTTTCAATAATTTCAAATTATAGATTTTATTAGAAGATGTCTTTGATAAGTTCGAACAAGAATGTCTCCATGTGAGAGGTAGTTGCCAATGGATACATGATATACTTCAAGATTATATTTGGCGGTCTCACAAAAGTGTAATTCTTCAAATCGTAGAATTGTAAAGGAGCGAACCAATCCAATTTTTATAGTCACCGAAATATAGGTACTGACAATGAGTTAATAAATATTGATTTAATTTGAAATTAAATTTTATAATAAACAATCTGCAATATTATACACGATATGACATTTCAATAATAAAAGTGCGTTCCTCTTCAATCCCAGTTAAAAAGAACATCGATTTTATCAAAACGAGAATAACTTTTAGAATAATCTCGGAACACATTAACACCCCGCTGACAGGGACTTTGAAATTGCTTGGAAATGTGTGCGGATGACGGGATACTCTGCCAAGAAAAATGGCCACTGGAGTACCGTCCAAAATTTCTGTATCACGACTTTCTGCTGCTTTCAGAGAAGAATTATTTTGTATGAACTTTTACATACATCCTGATGAAAATATTTATGTGTAACTGTTGGACCCCTGTTGCTGATGGAACGTACCATTTTTCAAGAATGCAGCCGACGCTGATTAAACTTGCGGGAGACAGATACCAATGCCGCCAGCTGTACATCAATCGTGACAGCTGAGACGGAATACAAAAAACGCATACTCACACAGCCATACACATTTTAGCAATTCTATATAAATGTGTACATCACCTTGAGTCTTTTTGATATAATCAGGTATTGTAACAGAGAGTAAGATCGTTGAAGTATAAAGTTACATACAGCAACAGTGTACCACCTTTATTTCGTTTAAATAAACGTTCATAATTTAACGCAACTCGAAATTGTAAATTGAAACTGCGTGATTGAATTAATATTGTAAATCGTTTCTAACGCGGAGGACTTGTGGCCTTCCGCACTCGATACAAGAGAAATCGTGGAAACACGGTTCATGACTCGAATTCTCTTCGGGACTTGATTGAAAAAAGCACAGCATCGAGTGCATGTCGGGTTTAACGAGGCACGCGAATGCTCCGGGTCCTCCGTTCCCTTTGAAATCCTAATCTTCCGGGTTGCTTGTCAACAATATCGTCGAAATTGGAAGTAAACGGAACGTAACCACTCTTCAACCGTGCGTACACACGATGTTTCGCTCTCGGTCCCTCTCTTCCCGGCCTTGTTTCCTTCTGTGCGTCGTGAAAGTATAATTTCCTCGTTGTCGATCAAGGGAAGTTGTTTCCTCGCGACAAGCATCGACGGCAGGGGACTTCTTATTTCTGGTCGATCAACGTTCCCTTTGATACCTCGCCTCGTCACCTGCAGGAACAACCTGCAATCGTTCCGCTTTATTGCTTTTCATTACATCCCGTCGATACTCATCGCTCGATATTGAAACGAAAATTCAGCGATTTTGATCCTTTGGAGCTGCGGAAACGTGCACTCGAAAGGTCAGAATGCGAGTGACACTAGAGATCCGGCGACTGTCGGAAAATTTATTTCCACCTGCAACTTGTTTGATTGTCACTGCCGCGATTTTACTCACGATCGTCTGTGCGTTGTTCGTTTGAATCGCCGCGGCTTTCACGTCAAGCAAAGCCGCGGGAACAAGGGGCAATTTTTCCATGAAATTTAATCACTGTTTTAGATCTCCAAGAGGCAAAGTCGGGGTTGTCATAATGGCCGCAAGCTGTAACACCTCAGACAGATTATTTACCAAGAGTGTTTCGATTAAGCACTTAATCGCCGAGCTTTTCAACTTGTTTTGCAAAAAGTCTTCTTTTTGTAATACATTCTATTTAGATGGTATAAAGAGTTCAGTTCTTATCGATTCCAATTGCTAGCACAAATTCCACCACGGTGAACTTTCACCCGTCGGAGCGAATGAGTTACAATCTGAATAAGTTACGACGCTAAATTAACAATCACCTATACCATCCTCCTCCTGTAGTCGGATCGTCCGCAAGTAATCCTCCTATAGGTTACAGTGGTGAAACAAACCATGGCTCGTCCATACCTTCCTGCGGTTCCCAATGGTAAAACAAACGTCAACTCGTCCACAACTAAAAAACTATTTACCTTCGTGGCGCAATCAAACGAATTCTCGGACACGCATGACTGTCTTGATCCTCGACTCGTAACAGTGTCATTCCAAACAATATTTGAAACGGATGAATTGCTTTCGCTTTTGTACAATTTTTAAGAAATTCTCAACCGTCGATCTTCGACTGTGAAAGAACTATGAAAATTGAAAATATCGATTAAAATAGCAAATAGGCGAATTTACCGAATTTATCGTCGTGATATTCATCACAATCGTAGATCCCGATCTCGATCGGAACTCTAGTTGTGAAACTATCGAAGCAGCGCTGCATCGCGACGACTATGAATAGGGGGCGGTTTGAATGGGATCTGCTAGGGAGTTGACCCACTCGGCAGCCAAAGGGATAAAGGTTCGGATCTCCCTCGACGAGCCGGAATAAACGGTAAGAAAATAATCCCCTCGATTCTGAAGAGAATGCCGGCCTTCCTGCTTCAGAGCTTAGAGCCCCTTACACCTCGGCATTCATCAGACCGCCACGAAAGAGGATCATCGCGCTGTACACGGATATACATGCATTCGAATGGAACTGGTTCCTTTTCGGCTCGCGCTCCTTTTCGACCGAATTCTATTCGTTTGTCAATGGAAGAAAGTGTCCTCCGTCTGGCAGCGACTCGCAGTATTTTAAAACGAAAGTCTGACTGCGAAGAAGTCCTAATTTCGACAATTTTCTGTTGCGGCACTTTTGACGTCTTCGTGTTGCTAAATCCCCGGAGGTTGTAAATTTGACCATTATATATTTATAATGATTATTTGAATACAAGTTTCCCTTTTCGTCTTGAAGAAAACTATTCTTCAAGATATTAATTATTCCAATGGTTATTGTTTTCTTTTCGTAATAGGTGACGTTTGCAATGAATTATTAAAAATTTATTATATAAAATGGAGAAAACTAATTAATCATTCCAATACATACGATTGAAAATAGTCAAATTTCTAATGGTTACAGTTGTTCGGTTTTTAGAGTAGAACTATCCGAATTGGTTATGGATTGATCATGCTATTAGTTTTGTAATGTAAACCCTAAATCTTTAATTCCTGTAGAACTGAAGTGCTGGTTTTAGCATTATATTGTTAAATTCAATTCCAAAATTTGCTCTGTGATATCATGATATCATCAGTCACATACTGAAATTAATTTTTTAAGATATTTTCCAGGCAGTCAAGTCAGTATTTTATTAAGGACTAGCACGTTCATTGCTGGTGTCACACTTGCGCCATGATGCACTTTTGAATTTTACGTAAAGAAAATCGTCAAGTCATTCGCTTCAATATTTGTTACACGTTTTACTTATTTATTATACATTGGTATTAAATGTAGTGAGGTAACTATAAAGTATGCTGTCTAAGCAAACGCTGGTAGCGTGTTAAAAATCCATAAATCATTGGCTCGTATGGCCGTGTACGTAAATAGCAGAAAATGTTGAACATCAGCGTTAAAGTTCACTTTCAAGAGTATCCAACAAACTTCTCAATCTATCAAAGCCGCCACAAAAGCGTATAATTTCGGCCACGAGAGGAGCAGTTCCTGCATCAAGGTTATGTCAAGGTTCTACCGAGACCACGAGAGTCCAGTTAGCCGTACCGGTTATCGGCTTTGCAATTTCGGTGGGCAGAGAGAAGGGAAGCTCATCGCAGCTTTGAAATATCTTTTCAGTCTTTTGAGTCTGTATCTGGCAGGGCTTGTCGTTGCCGACGTCGTTGAAAAAGAAGCCTCTGGCCCAGAAAAATGCAGGTACTCGCGCTACAGCACTCGGTAAACATTCTCCACTCGCTTTGACGCGCGGTTCGACGCGGTTTTCCGCGCAGACGACGCCGCGCCGACATCGACGCCGACGCCGGCTTGCGCGTTGCTTCGCATTGGGAAAGCTCGCCGAGCCGGCGGCGCTTTTGCACGCTCGAGAACTGCAACGGTTATTGAATTCGCGGCCCGGTGTTGGCTTATTACGCGGCCACTGCGATAATGTGCCATTCAGCCGTGCCCGGCGTTGTTCGAAACACCTTTCCAGCCGTCTGCCGCATGGTTACGCCGCAAAAGAACCTCTCGAGGACGCGAAAATCCAGTCGAAACGCTGGTAACCTGGGGAAACCGCTGAAATCGCGTAACGGGACGACTCGCAATATAATTCGTGATAACGTGCAGAACTTCTTCTTCCTCTTGGCGTACATTTTGCTTACTGTTGCAGCCACGCTCGTTACTTTCGTCGACTTTTGGAAATGTAGAGAGTTGCAAATTACAATCATTAGTAAACTGTGGAATCTATCCTTTATAAGGGAAAGTAATGAAGCTCCATTTTGAAAGAATTGGAAGTGGATAACAAAGAATAAATTTTGTATCACTTAGGGTAGCTGTCCCAATTATTGCGTCGGTCATAATTTTCGTGCTCTCGCATTAAAAACGTATGGAAAAAGGAAAGTGTTATATATAAATTGATGATCTATTCTTTATTATGCTTACCTACTAACATGCAAGATTCATAGAGGGTTATTACATTTCCCATCTGTTGAAATGTAATAAACATTTTTCAATTGATGCTGTGGAAGATTGAAGGAATTTAAATAATATGTACATAAAACAATCTTGACATCATAAATTTAGTACTAACAACGATAAAAAAAACACTAATGATGCATATTTATATATTTCTAATATAAATCCAATAATACGGTCAGATATTAGAACATGTCCATATTTACGTCTTTTATTAGACAGGGTAATAAAATGTGCGAAATCGAAGAAAATGGTGCCTCAAAAATCATTTTACCAGGATAAAATTTCATCACTGTTTTTAGTTCATCTTAATCTTTCCCCGCCCAAATAGACTACATGATTATTTTGTACAAAAATCGTTCGCGTCCAAAACATACGATACAAAAAACGCGTACAATAGAAATTCTTAAATATAGTAAACCTCGGAATAATTCCTGAATTAAGTTACGAAGAAAATACAGGATATATTCGGGAACACGTAGTACGCAAGCAAATTCGGTTGCAGCTTTCGATCTCCCTCTAGAAAATCCGTATTTTTCATCGGGGCCGCAAGCGTCTCGTGGTATCGCGACGCGTGGGCGGCGTAATAAACCGGCACCGCGGCGCGAATTCAATAACTTTCGGGGGGTCTGGGAAAGTCGAGGCTCGCGGTGCCGCAGCGGAGCATCGTCTGCAGTCAGAGAAGCCGTGTCAAAGCGAGCGGAGGATGTTTACCGCGAGAGCTGAAGCACCGGAGCAGCCCCGGAGCAGCAGAGTCGGGCTTATTGAAGGCAGTGGAAATTCGGGATCGTCTTCAAAGGAGCACGATAAATGATCACGGGAACGGTATTACCTGCTCCCGGGAAATTCCGCGATATTTTTTCGCACCTGTGCCACACTGTCTCGAGGCTCGGAGCACATCGGGAGCAAAAGTCCGGCTACCGTTCAGAGGAACCGCGAGAGAATGGCACAGAAAGAGTAACACAAATAGACGGGGACAAAAAAAAAGGAAAGAGGAAGAGAGACGAAGAATGAAAAAGTTGGCGACGGCCAATTAAAAAGTTGGTAAACCGGCCGAGGGGAAACTTTAAACGGTGAGCGACAACGGCGATCGCCGGGAACTGACTCGCGCCGCGAACTTCCTAATTGGAAGTAAATAAATGGAATGACTGAGAAGGAAGAACTGTCTCTATTTCTCTCTCTCGCTTTCTTTCTCTCTCTCTCTCTCTCTCTCTCTCTTTCTTCCCTGCTGTCGCCGTGGTCCAACTGTGTTCTTCCTTCTGGCGTCCTGCGGCAACAGTGTTCCAAGGGCCCGGAGAGGAATTCTCGAAGTAATTAAGCGGCTGCCACCAATCTTTCAGCCCGCGATCGCTTGGTAAACAGAGCCGACGCCGGGTCCTCTCTATCTCGCGTAAATGTCCAACGAGGTGCGACCAGCTTCCTTATTGACCGTCAATCTCGGCAACCCGGAACGGAATTGCTGTCGCTCGAGTAAAATATTTGAGAAATGGTGCTCGACCTTCTCAATCTTTGCGGTCTCAAGTCATTCCTTTATTTCTGGACTTGTTAGGGCGGCTTCTAACTTAATCGTATTAACATATTTGTAGGAGCTTGGCTAAATCATTTACTTACTGGGATACTTGCGCAGTCCGTTGCTCAGAAAAAGTCAGTCGTTTCGACCGAGAGACAGCCCTCTCCATTTCCCGAAATCCATTTCTATTAGGAAACCAACAAACCAATAAAATAATCATCAAGGCAACAAACAAAGTCGTCCGTCTCACCTAATCAAAATAATGGAATAAAATAAATTGGAAAAGACTAGGTGGAGCGGGCGACCTTTCTCTATTGTCTTTTGCCCATTGCGTTATTTAGTTTATGCATAGTGTTTCATTTTCTTGTTTCCTGATATTATCTTCAAATTTGTAACATTTTTCGTTAATTGTGTAAGATATGTGTAAGATTCCTGTACTCGAATTGCATGAAATAAATTTGATTATTTTCTCTTATACTTAATAAATAATATGGACTCATATTTAAAACCTGTATGACAACTGCTCAAAAAATCATATGATCAATATATGTATATATAAAAAATATGTACATAGTGTAGCACGTTTGCTGTATAATGCAATGACAAGTTACTCAAGTTGCCAATTGGTATAATAATTGTATTAGTCAGAAGAATCTGAAGGTATTGCTTTAGAGATAAGTCAACGTTCCTGCATCTTATAATCGTTGTATCTGTTTCACTTTGTCTTAATTGTTCCATGTCCGCGTCTAGCTCATTCGTAGTCGAGTAAATATAATAATACACACACATGCCCCACAATGCACAGGACAAACGCGTCTTGATGTATTCTTAGCCAATAGTGGTGACCACGGAGGAGCAAGACGGTGACAGGAGTCTGGTGGCGTTGTTTGCTTTTAATCGGTCGAACGCGACACCCTCGTTCCGTGGAGATTCAGTGTCGCGGCTCACTTGGGGCTAATAGTAAGGGATCATTTCTGTCAATAAGGGAACCGCGTTTACCTTACTTGCGCGAAGGCGTTAACAAACGAGTCGGTATTCGAATAAGTTGAAACAACGTTCCGATTAAAATTCAACTAATCTTCCAGATAAATCTCCAGACAAATTTTATCCGAATAGCGCTTTAACACGTTGAGCGCCACGTCAGCCATATATGGCTGACAGTAGACTTTCCGTTTAGGCCATGTCAGCCATCGATGGCTGACACTAGACTTTCGGTTTAGACCGCGTCAACCGCGCTGGCTGACAGCGTGTGACATGAGAACTTTAAAATTTACACGGTTTTATGGAATTATAGAAAATTTATTTAAAATTTACTTAATTTTGTCAAAACACAAAACTATCTTCTACTGCGAGAAGAAACATTGGCCCTACAGTACCAGCGCTTTTACGCGGCGCACGTGGCCTGACGGGGATCCCCTTAAAAATCAGCGTGGCGCTCAACGTGTTAAATATAGTGAATATTAACTCAATGAAAATTTATCGAAATAAATTTGTTTCGAATAAATTTGTAGGTAAGGGCCACACGACAACCAGGTATGATTTTTGAATTTACACATTTTTGCTGTTCAATCAAAAGTTACTGCTAATGACTGCTAATGTTTACTGCCTCATTATTGATATAAAGTTGTTAAATAAAAAATCAAAATCAATTGATCTTACTCTGCACATCCATAATAAGGAGGTTCAAATCCAATCGAGTAGAAGCAAGTGTATTATAAATGTTCCTTTTTCTACAATTTTTCTTATCACTATGAGTAAGCATAGATAAATAATTAGTAAAGGGTCTTAGGGGAACACTGACAATAATAGTTAAAGGTTAAAATAGAAAACGTGAGAAAATCATTTTGACCGGCACGACAGGTTTCTTATTAAAATAACTTTTAATTCCTCCGGAGCAGAACCATCCCTTAAACGAAAATACACGCGGTGTATCGCTTAAAAACGAGGTAGCCTACCTACGAGCGAAAGATTGCGCAACGGAGAACCAGCGTGACAACTATTAACTTGTTGAACCGCCGCCTCATTTAACCGGACGACCATTCGCGCTGAACCGGTGATTTAACTATCGAGAAGTCGAGAGTCGTTCCGAAGAAAACTTTTCCGAAAAAAGAACCAGAGGGAAGTTCTTTCTTGACGCTCCTCTCGCTGTCTCTATTATTCCCGTTTATTTGCCGTTCCTTTTGTTTCGCCTGTTCTTGTTCGAACCGAAGCTTTGGACGCTGGCCGAGGACATTGGAAAGTTTTCGAGCTTTTGTCTCGGCCGCGAGTCGGGGCTTTTGTTTAGCGGGCGTAAAACCGGGGGCTGTCCGTAAACTTTAAGCGTCGTTTCATCGCTCAGGCTTTCTTTAAAGGGGATGAGTCTCGATTAGATCTTAGGGGTGGTTCCGCCCGTTATTCTTGGCCCGTTCGCGGAACACCTGGAAGAGGAAGCGGCCAGCACAGTCTCTTGTCGCGGATAAATCTCCGAGGGTAATTCCGGGTTGATCGATTCTGTTCCAGATGCGACGGCCGAGGTGAAACCGAGGCGTGTTTGGGAACCGGGAGGCTTCCCGGGTGTTGCTTTGCTCCGTCGGGATTCCGCGAGAAGCTTCCGCGATGCTAGTATCGGTAAACGAGATTTGGTTTTCCATTTGACAATCTTTCAGGGACCAATGGGATTTATGAAATTGGGCACAGGGTGAAATAGAATATATTTGCAGTCGAATAAATTCTTTAGAAATCGTTATTAATACAAGTTTTAATCTTACGTAAGCAATAATAATTTGTACCGTTGTTAGGCAACATGAGTACACAATCAATTTTATTCCTTTTCAACTAGACTACAATTTTTATTATTTCATACGTGAAATTTTTATTATTTCAAAATTAATAATTTTGCTCTCCGATTGTACAAATAATGCCCTATTAAACAGTGAACAATTTGCCTGAAATGCAATTTATTGATTCCATTCTGCAAGATCAATCGCCTATAATAATAACAATCGTCGTCTATTTTTACGTCAATTAAGGGATTTCTACAATTAGACTTAATTATTAAAAGAATTTAGGATTATCGTTATACTTCAACTCACTCATCTTAATTAACATTTAATAAATCTTTTAATTAAGATTACGATTCTATGTTCTTCTCTGGAATTTCATTTGTCTAATAGTAGATTCTGGTATAGTCATTACAGCATTCAAAGGTAAGACAAACAATGCGATTATACGATTCCGCAATTAGGACGTCTGTCTCTAACATCTTGTATTACAACACCTGTCTGTACCATTCCTGTTACAACGTCCGTCTTTAACATCCCTGATGCAATGACTATCTCTATCCACCTTGTTAACTCGTACATCCTTTGACCGATCCGAAGGAAATTCTATTACTGTTACGTGGCTGCTGCTGCAGCACGAACATTGTTTACCTACGGAATAGATTACCGGATCCAAATCTCTGCACAGGAAAATGTCTAAAAACTTTTCATTAGTTTTCGATCTACTTTAAGCCATAGCTAGAATTAAACTGTAATTTAACTATAACTTAACTGTAACGTTTTACAAACACCAGTTATTTAGTAAACTTTTAACCTCTATATTAATTCTTTTTCTGTTTTTCTTTTTGTTAACTTTTACGTTAACACTTATATTCTGTTACGAAAGTTCAATTTTTACAATTATTTTCTATTCGATTGATAAAAATTTTGATGGTACTTTAAAGTAAAATATTCAAAAACTTCCTGCACTTTGTGGAACATTGGCAACAAATTGCAATTTTTGTAAAACGATTAATCGTTCAAATTACCGTATGGAAAAATTCTTGAAAATTCCTATTGCCTCCGGAATGCAATAAAGAATATATGATCGATACAGAAGCTGAACAGAGTAAGTCGACTTTTCTTTAAAAATGCGTCATAAATAAAATATAGTTAGCAGCACTGATAATGACTACGAAATGACTGAACAAAATTGTTCAGAAAACAATTGATTGACATTATTTCTGTGTTTCCTTTCTGGTTAAGTTCATTTATATAACATCTTGCATTAAAAATTGTATTCTGCATTATTAGCGAAATTGTTATTTTGTTACGGCAAATTTGCAAAATCCCTATTTATCTTAACATTGAGGTAAATGGACTTTCACCGATTGGTTTCCGAGTCGTTCATATAATTTAGCATGGATCGTTTTCTAAACTCATTTTCTCAATCAATCTGATTTAGTTTGAACGCGATCGTGATTGCCGGAGAGAAATCACTATGCAGCGAATCGTCTAGCGTATCCCCGAGAACGAGGCGTGCAACACTGATCCCGAGGCCGCCGGATGCTTCGGTTCGGGTACGTTTGTCAACTGTGTTGGCCTAAACCGAGATTGAGCCGCGTGTCAAAGCATTGTTGACGTGCTGTGATTGTCGATCGGCTTTCAGACCAGGTTGATCCTACGCGGTGATCAGGTCGTTCGATCGCTTTCGAAACGCAGCCGTGCAATGCCTGAAATAGAGTAATAACTAGTGATCGATTCCGCGTCAAAATCGAACCTCGCCCGGGAAACGAAACGTAATTATTCCACAGCGATCGCGAACTCAATCGCGTCCCTGAAAAGGGATGCAATTCCATCGTCTTCCACCGAAAGATGAATTAACCCGGTCTTCAATCCTCCAGCGGCGTCGAATCAATTTTTACTTTGTTATCCAGTTATTGAAGAGTTATTACGGCTCGATGGAATTCAATTATTCCGCAAATCGATTTGTAATTGAGAGAAATTATTCGATTAATGGCGGAAGCAGCAGACCGTAAATGCATCTCCTCTTTGCTTCACGTTAATTCTCGCGCCGCTTTTTAGGCAATTAATCCGTGTACGTGATAGATTTGCAAATTGTTTTCTCGCAAGTTTTCTCTCAGCTCATTCGATGTGTAACTATAATTGATAATAATCAGTTTCCTCGTATAGCATGTTAATTTTCTTTCATGTTATTTCTGTACGGCTATTCGGATGGTGAAAGTTTAACGAAAATTTATAGTAATAATAATAATAAGATGAATGTATAATATATAAGAAAAATATGTATATATAAACAAAAGAGTAAGAAAATTATATAATAGCGAAGATATATAGATTAATTCTAAGTAAAATTACCTATAATTCTTAAGCTTAGTCGGATACTGCTGAAAGGAGTGGATTGTAGGAAGAGTGTTGGAAGTTTTATACTTCGTGCTTGCGGTTTATCTCTTGATGAAATCACTGGCTTCACGGAGTGAGCACAAAGCTAGCAAAAACCAGTTTCTTATCCATTTCACTTTAAATGAAGAATCCCCCCTTTAGGCTCAATCTCTTATAATCTCTCATAAATATTCGAAACGCACAGCCGTCATGTAAAATAGTCTGGCAGTATCCCACTTAGGCAGTAGGAGCAACTCCATCTGTTCCCTTCTATAAATTGTAGCACACAAAACTTTTATGGTGCCTTCTCGCTCCATAAAACATGAGCACCGTGAGCAAACTCGGTGTCGCTGAAAACGCGAAGTTGAAGACGTAGATTCGACTACCCAGCCAAAAAGGAAACAGGAAATTCTGCGTAAACTAATTGGATCGGAGCGGCAATGAATTGGAACTTTGAACGCGGCGTGTCTCGCAATTAGCGTAAACGTTAGATCGAGCTCAATCCTACGTTCACGAACAAATATAGACATAATAAAATTGGAGGCGACCGATAACGAGGACAACGTAACGCTGCTACTCTCAGGCTCTTCACATGTCGGTAACGTCTATCAATAACACTGCATCCGTCACCAACAACGAATGCATCAATAACAACGAATCCAACAACGGCAATAACATCTCGCTGTAGCAGCATAATACGATTATTACACACTGCGAATTAATTATCAGGGGGGGACGTTCGGCGTCGGACAGGCAGCAGGCAGTGATTTATATTCATTACAAGTAGAAACAGCGAGCGATAGGCGGACAGGCCGATTATTCGAAGCGCATCCGACGAATTGACAAATTCGATTTCCTCGATAACGAAGCGTCGCGCGGGATTTTATTCCGTCCCTCCCCGTCGCTCGCAAAATAGCCTCGAAATCAACGACGTCCACCACGACGGACGTATAAACGAGATATCCGTTAGCGTTACGACCCGTTACGAACCGTGAATTACACTCAAAGCATCCGCGGCAGCACCGGACTTCGCGAGTTTCGAAACAAAAGCCAGCGCGGATCCGCGCGTTGCGTTGCATTCGCAAAACGCTTCGTGCAATCGTAAAACGCTCTCGGCCCGCCCCCCCCCCCCCCCCCCCCCCGCCCCCCGTGGCCGGAAGACAAGCAACGGAATTTCGCAGGTGAACGTTTCGCGGCGGAATGCGTTATTCACGATACACGCGGGATAGGAAGGGGCGCGGAAAAGAAAATCGAAAAGAGCAGAAAAAAGAAGCGGAACGCGAATTGAAGTCCGAATTACAGGTGCGTGCCCCGCCGCCACCCCTGTCCGCGCGCCAGCGCAGTTCCGCGCCGCCTCGTTGCCGGTAAATGGAATTTTAGAACAGGACAAAAAAATTGCCGGTAAATTGAAAAAATCTTGGCAACGCGTGCACGCGTGCTTCGGGAAATTGCGGAGGCTTTCCCGCCTCATCTTTGCTCCCGCGAATTTAATTTGCTGCGCGGCGAACGCGAAGCAGAATTTATGGGCATGCTAGTCAAGGGAAGAAACGCGTGGACGAACGATAATGCAGGCGACGAAATTTATTTATTTGTTTGTACTGGAGCCGGATTTGTCTTCTGTAAATACAAGGAATGCGCGGGGAATGCGGAATTGCGGAATTGCGGAGGAGGGAATGTGAAAATGTAAGAAAGGAAGAGCTCGCGTTTTGTCGTTTGCAATTGTGAACACGAGAAACGTGTGCAGAAGGGGAAGAGAATACGCAACGGTGGATAAAATGCAAAAATATAAAATAACGTGAGCAAGGATTTTTGGATTTTTAGTTTCAGTTCGCGTGCTTCGGGTAAAACTGTGTACGTGTACAGAATACGGATAGATTTTTGAAATGAATCAAAATTTACTTGCACTTTCGGTACTGTTAAAAGAAGAAGATGATGGTGAAGAAGCTGTGTTGAAAATCTTGACAAAAAGGAAGAAGAAAGAATATTGAAGAAAAACAATAGCAGAATTTTTTGTTACTAATATTGAGCCCGCCCATCTATAATATTGGATGACGGAATAATCGAGGTTATTCTGGATCACGAGAGAGCTAATAAATTTCCGATGCGGAACGCTAGGGAAGAGACAACATTCTCCAACAAAGTGAAAAATGCGAATCGAAAATACCACAAAGAAGACCAGAGGAAGTTGGAAATACGAAGAGATAGGAACCGCGTAACAAGTTGAAGGACCAGAAGAGCGAGAAGAGAAAATTCAGAGGGAAACGTTCGAGAAGAATGGAAAGTGGCAAAGCGGCGCGGTTGGAAACGCGGAGAGATGTGAGAGAACCACGGGTTGTTGGAAAAGGACGGATAAAGGGGGGGAAAAAAGGTGGCAGATTCTCGTTTTATTGTGTTCTGAGGTCCCAACGAAGGCACCACTTCTCCAAGAGTTCCGCGCAAACAAAGAGCGGGAAGAGCCCGCTCCGATGAATTCCTCTCGCGCTACGCCGTCGTTTGCTCGTCGCCCGCGTATTTTTTTCCGTCGCTTCGAAACAATAAACTCATCCAACGGTGTATTTCTCGGCGCTGTTCAGACCGTTTAAATTCTGAAAACGAACGCGCGGCAGACCGTGCGCGTCTGCCGGAAGCTGAATGCAACCTCGAGAACCGTCCACGGTTTCCGCGTTGCGCGATTCATCCCCGAGTCCCGGGACAGGGGAGCACAAACGCTTCCGTTTCGTTTTTCTAATTCCGAGCCGTAATTACGTGGATTCCGGGTCCCGATGGCTTGTCGCTGGCGCCGTTGCTATTTTCGCGCCCCGCGCACGGACCTCCCCACGCCATTTCATTAGTTTTTCTCCGGACCGGCGCGAGGCCAATTTGCTCGATGAATTTTTTAGCCCTGAGCACGCATCGCGTCGCACGCTGTTTAATTATTTACGGGCGCCGCGTGGGTTCCGAAGCCGCGGCGCAAAAAGAAGCGCCGGAGGATTTTTCAATTAACGTCGGGCCGCGCCGACCCCCACGATCACGGAACTTTCGGTGGTTACGGACCGCCCCTGGGCTTTCCGTTTAAAATAGTGTTACAGAATGTGAAAGCCAAGGATTTGCTATCTAAAGCGAGTTCGTTTTACGCGAATTTATAAGAGATCAGGCTTTTGTTTCGAAATTCCCCAAACTCGCGAATGCACGGAGTTCGGAAAAATATGTTTTGAATTCGCACGAATGTGATCTTATTAAGGGATGTCTTTTCTTTGCAACAAGCTCCAGATTTCTCCTCGCGTTTTTATGTACTTCGAACGAAAACTGCGCTACGAGAATTCGATCGTATCATTTTTCATTGTTATATTGTATAACTAAAGAGACATTTCTGAAAAATTGCGTGTAGAGTATCGTACTACGGTTATTTATACGAAGTTAGGATAATGGTACCTGTTACGGAACACCGTCAATTGTTATCTATTCTTGAAACAGTAGCACATCTTTAAACATTGTTCTCTCCAAATTCGCTCGTGCAAACACCGTTATGTAATGACTAGTTGTAAAACGAAATGTTTATACCTATGCAAGAACATAATGCTCTATATTGTGTACTTTAATCGTTTCATAGCGTCGACTTCTGGAACGCGCATACGTGGTACAGAAACGGTGTTCCATATTAGGTACATGCTTGCACTTTACGAGTGTTTACTCATATTATTTTTCATTCGTATTAAATAAATATTCCACAGTTCATATAACGTTATCGAGAAACATCGACGTATCGAACAGTAGTACGAATATTCAAAAATATCGGAACGTGAGGAAAAGAGTGGAATGAACAACAAATTTACAAGTTTTGCTTCAGTTTATACAATTGTCGCGTTCGCCTGGTTCCATGGAAGCGAGCAGGGAAGCACCAGCGGGGGTTTTTCATTTAACGCTGCGGTGAGAGAGTTCTCGATGTTTCATCCCGGGCTCTCGTGCCGCACGTTATCGAACGATTTCGCTCGAAAAACAGTCGAACGATTATACATATTCGAATGGTCCGGCAATCGCCGGAAGAATCATTTTTTTAGGAAGCCGCTCCGCGAAACGCAAAAATAGCGCCGCGCGCTTTGAAACTCGCCGATTGAACTTCCGGCACTGCGAATAGAGATCTACTGGATTTCGTAGTTGAATGCGGAGCATACACGAAGCTGTGCATCGTCGCGCGTAAAAATTCGCAACACCAAGGGAAACTGAAACAATGACGGCGTACGTGTATAGGCAACGCAGGGCCGCGTGATTATCTGTCGAACGGCTATGAAACCGATGCGAGCAAGTTTTGTTGTTACCGTTATCATACTTTCGCATTTATTTCGCGCCGGGAACATTGCAACAAAAGTTATTCGATTCTGCATTGCAACGATTACGATAGCCGCGGATTCTTTCGCGAGCTCTGTACGGACTAATCAATTTTGCTATGGGTTCCTACATTGATTCGGCACATGCAGATTTACAAACAAATTTTTCTTAGGTGCGAGTGAATATATAATAGTGTAAAAGTAACTTCTACATTTTTGTACATATAAGTATTTAAATTAATAGTTCACAGATAATGATAGGTAATAATTGACAGAGTTGATTTTAAAATAGTTGGTTTCGTTTAGATATTTGTAACAATGTAAAGTGATTTTAATATTATACACGTCACTGTATAATTTATATAAAATAAATATGCTTTCCAGTAACTTCTCGAAATCAAAGTTCGATGAAAATATATCTTTTCTTAACAGTTTCAATTATCTAAAAACAACATGCCGTATCATTTTATTCTCTTGATATTCTCCCTATTTTGTATATAAAAAAAACGCAGTCTAATAACGACCTGCTGTTCAGTACTGGAAAAAATAGCACAATTTCTGTCGAGTAGCAAGAGGGTATTCCGTTCGCTCCACCTGACCTGTATGCCGGTAGTCCCTAATTGTCTATGATCTCCCGAAATCCACTTCTATAGGTAAACGAGAAAACCAATAAACTAATCGACTCGAGGAGCAAGGCGCATCTGTTGCCCTCTCCACATAGTTACGTCTCTTACTCAGCGCGTAACTTAGCCAATAATAATGAAAAGTCTAGAATAAAAACGAAATAGAAAATGTTGCCTTGAAACGAGCTGAAGTTACTATTGAGCCAGCCATGCGTACCTTAGGGAGATACAGCGTGTTGAAGGAAAAATGGAAATTTTAGCAGCTTTGAAAATGTAGAAAGGTACGCTCTTCCCTTGGAAGTTGAACAACTCGGTGGAAAAATTGTTCAGATAGCAGTATATTCACAAAGGAATGCAGTTGCTTTCAAATGCCACAAAACGAAACTATCCCAATTTTGTTTCCTCCATGCAATACCCCAAATTTCCAAAACTAACGAGTCATTACAACTCTCATCTCATATCATCAGTTATTCTATTTGGCTGATTCATACATTCGAACAAAAAATGAAGAATTATTTAAATGAACAGAGCAATTTGTTATTAATAATCAATGATAATTATTCTAATAAAACATTCGACTCGAAAGCAAAGAATTCAGTCTCGAAATCAGTACCGATCGAGCTGCTGCATCGAATTCGACTGGTTTCTTCCAGTTCACTATGGCAGGCGGCCGCGCTGTTTCAATGCATCTAGACCGTGTCTAAGCCTGAATGGAGCACGGTAGGTTCGCGCATGATCTATCCGATCGTGGGACCGTGAACGTCGAAGCGGAACCGGGATACGGTGGAGGACCCACAATGGTCAATCTCTCCCTGGGTTTTCCGTTGGTTTCGCTAACCTGTTCCATTTACGAACGCCCCCGGCGAGCAAACGGTCCGTTCATCGAGATGGCGCAATTAAAATTTACAATGACACTCGAGCAGCGGGTCGCGGAAGCAATTAACGGTACAATAATCGGTGGGCTCGCGTGGGAGGGGACGGTGAAAAATTAATTGGGCCATTTTTCATGTTCCACTCGACGCGCAGCCCGCGTACCAAGCAGGAAGCAACTGCGCACAGAGGACAGAGACACAGGTAGAGAGTGTGTATGTAGGAGAGAGAGAGAGAGAGAGAGAGAGAGAGAGATCGGCAGCGTATGCCAGAGGTTTGTTACCACCGCGAGAGGTATCGGGCAATCAAGTTAATGAGGAAAGAGGAGCGAGCCGATAGGGAGGGTTAAAAAGAGACACAGAGACGCAGAGACGCCGGCCAGGGCCTTTCACCTAATGGTTTGAGAAACGTGCTCGTTTGGCCCGCCACAAGCCATTTATGGTAACACGTCTGCTCGCTCGCGTGCCCGACGATTTTCGTCGACCCCCGTGGCCCCTCTTTTTGTCGGCACTTGACCTGGACACTTACCCTGCGTCATCGGTGTCCACCTTCTGGTCGAGCCGCGGCACGCATGTCCACTTTAGAATTTTCGAATACACTCGGCTACTGGTCACTGGTTTCCTGAAACAAACAACAGACAGGTCAAACACGAATCTCGAATCCAAAATTCAATTTACCTCTCCATTTTTACGATAGCTGTGCAGTTGACTTCCTGCATGAGAGTGCGACTCGTGATAGATATTTATAAACTACGGATCTTTGTGCATAATAAAGATGATCTTTATCAGTTGCAACGAGTGATCTCTGTTTTACGCGTATCTCATTTTCACGCGTAGACGTGTACTTAATGTGCACGTGTATAGATTGGTGCCATTTTTAACCTTTTAGATACTACGCGCCACTATAGTGGCTTTCGCGAATGGCTCGTGCTTTACTCAATTGTTTTATTATTTATTAAAGCAAACAATTAAAGTGGAAGTGTGTATATACAATATATTAAGAAAAGAATATATGTTATTAGTACTATATATAGATATCCGGAAAAAGTATGTATTAAGAGAAAATCGTAATTTAGTTACGAAAAACTTTATTTGCGCAAAATCCTGCCGTATCTAAAAGGTTAATAAACGTGGACATGTGTCTTTCAATACATCTGTGGATGTATATCAAATCCGTGTATTTCAATCGAAGTGAACACGTGTATCTTAACAGACTGTGTACTTCCACACGTGTATTTTAGTATACATGTGACCGTGTACTGTTAATGTTTTTTTTATTTTGCATATTTATTTGATGTAGAATAAAACACCTGTATTTTTAAATATGCAAATAATTTGTAAAAAAATATGTTTTTTTCTTCATGAATTTAAAAATATACACGTGTACGCTTATGTTGAAATACATGTGTTGACCTGTTTTGAAATACGCAAATCTTGATACGTGGGTTAAAACTGACACGGATCTATACACATGTATATAAAATGCACGTTCGAAACCGTGATCTATACTTTGCAACGACAATAAATAAAATTTTCTTTTCTTCTTTAGTAATTTCAAAGAGTTGACAATAACATGCGATGCTCTAAATTCTCTTAGTACCATCGTTATTTTAAATTTCATCCATCCAGTTACATCATGTAACAAACTGAATTTGAATAAATTGTTTAGAATGCGAAAGAGTTAATATCCGTTCACTACTATAACTTGCATCCTTTTAGTTTCAGTTTTATCAAACAAATTACTCGGCTCTTGTGAGAATTTTTAATTTTGATATTCAGCCCTTAACATGGTAACAAAGTTCCGTAAAATTCGTGTGCTACAGTATAAACACAAATTTAAACGTATTTTACATAAAAATTACATTTTCATAAAGTTACGTTTGTTCCTAATTACGATTGGCTCGCGCTAACGAGCAATAAAACATCGAATGCATGATTTCGAAACGCGATACATATTACGATCGTCGCTGTCGCAGAGTTAAATTGATATGTAAATGTCCGCGGTCGACGGCGCAAAAGTTAATTAACATATCAAGTCGTCTTGTTGCCGACGAGAATGAGATCCACGGTCGAGAATTATGCCTCGGCGCATTAACGTTTTTCGTTCTCCTGTCCGAGCAACCGAACGGCGCGTGTCCACTCATCGGCGCTTCCATCATCCACGCGTGATCGAGCACGATATGCATTCTAGAAGCACATTCCCACGGAAAGGACACCGTCGTTTAACAACCTGGTACGCAGCTCCGACTCCATTATATCGAACGACAACGACGACAACGCGGCCAATTTCCGTGAAACGGATAGACGAGCAACTTAGTTGAAAAGTAGTTAAAGCCAAACAATACTGCGAGGATGCAGAGGTGGGGAAGAGAAACGGGATAGACGCGAAACTGCTATAGCGATAAACCACTGGAAACCATCCGAAAGCGAACTGGATCGTTCATCAATCTCTCCGTGAATTATGAGTGGGTCTCGACACTTCGCTGTCGCGCGCCGTGCAAGGCCGAATTGAGAACTTCGTGTGCTGTGTAATGCTCTATGAAGTCGCAAATGAACCCTGTTCCGCTCGTTCCAGCCATTACGCTCGCTGCTGTCACTTATCGGTATTTTAAATCTGAATCATTTGAATATACTATTGGATTTACATTTAGAATGACTGAACGGTTGCGAAAGTTATTAGAGGAATATCTAATCACCGACGAAAGTCACATGTACATACATTTAGTTTAATTATATTTACATTTTAGTTTAATTATATATTTTTACATATTACATTTTAGTTTAATTATATATTTTATTATAATGCTTAATTTTTAATTTATTTTTATATTTCAATGAAAATTAAAATGTTACACATTGAGTTATCTATTTGCTGTCCTTTTCTACGTTCGGAAAAGGTCCCGAAAAATTTCGATCATGGACGGCCTTGGAGCATGCTGCTAGCACAACCAGGCGCCACGTGTCTTGAACCTTACTGCTGTAATATCATGTGGTCGCAACAATATTTTCATTACTTTCCTCAACTTTTCGAGCAGCATTACGATCTGGATGTTTGACTCGCAAGGCGTCACGAGGTAATTTAGGAGATCTTAATCAAGCTTCTCTCAGGTATTCGGTGTTTGTCTTCGAATTAACGCTCCCGGAAGTTTCTCGAGGGGTTTGCCTGCCCTAAACACGATTTCTCGCGGCTGGTTCCTCGAGCATGGTTGAACGTGAACGGCGAACGACGACACGCTACAAACGACTGGCGGCCGGAACAGAGCGTAAACTCGGCCGGCGCGGCGTGCAAACGCGATCAGATTTACGAGCGCGGCATTTAACCGCGATAAGCCACGGGCCCGCTAATGCGAAACGTCTGCGGGGATTGAGCGTTAAGCGCGCCACGTTCTCCAAACTTTTCTATGGGCATTCAGACGGCGACGCGTCGTCGTGGATGAGAATGATGACGGTGACCACCACGGGCGGGTGTTATTTTCTCGGCCGTGATCCGGCGAAATTCTGAACCGACTACTGAAAACTTAAGCCGTCGTTCGATTATCGTAAAACGTGACCGTAGCAATGTCTACGGGTCTCGCAGATGTCAAACACGAGCTGCGAACTGTTTTACTGTCTCGTCGTCAAAAACTTATAGCAGAACTTTGGTTATCCGAATCGAAGGAACGGTGATAGAACTGTGTGCTACGGCGGTGAAACCTGTCCGCGTTGAATGCTGAACTATGGATTTTTCTGCGGAATGAGAAATGCATCCGTTGCCAGAAATAGGAGTCGCGCAGGATGCGCTTTCGTCTTTTAATAATTTGTTTCAAATTGCGACATTTTCAGTTGACTGATTACCATAGGTTGAACAATTTCAGTGTGAAACAAAAAAATTACACGGAAAGTAATTAAAACTTCGATGGCGGGGCTCGGGTTCGTCTGGTGCCAAAGTGCAAAATATTGTTGTTTGACTGTCTAGCTTCTAAAAATTAATTTAAATTTTGCACAATTTTGAAAATTTTTCTCAAAAATTGTGCCATTTTTTTCAGCAACAGAGAGTAAACAACTAGCGTGTAAAATAGAGTTTTCAAAGAAACCCTTTATATTCAGTTTCATTAACGTTTTCCAAAAGTTTTTAATTTTCTTCAGTTATGGGTACATTTAACTATGATTATTGTGTACGGAAACAAATAGCAATAATTAACACGTACAACTCAGCACATTCATCCAACATAGAGATGTAATATGACTCGATGTTTTTAGAAGTAATTTATGCAACGATATTACCCGATTTATTTTATGTTTCTGCCTACTTTTATCGGAAGAACGCCTCTAATCGATTCAGGATGATACTACCATTCTAACATCAATATCACTATCTATTATTCTTATGCATCAAATTCGAATCAGGTTATAATAAACGCTAAAATAAACGCTAACCAAGGTTTCCATAACCTAGTTAATAATTGCCACTTTCGATTTCTCGCGACCGATAGAAAGAGTGTCTTAGACTTTCTTAAAAATGGAAGCGAAACACGCGAGTCGGGTACGTGACGACAACGCGGACAAGATCAAAGGAAATCGTACAGGCATCTGTAAATATTTTCCTTTCGGACATATTTTTGCCTGAGTGGAGACGCGGTCTGGTCGTTTGAGAAGTGCCGTAATTCGTAATGCCGGTTTCGTGTATGCCGCAAGATGAATCCCATTGCCTCGAGCCGGAGAAATTCATTTTCCCAGAAACCGACTGTAGTGCCCAGCCCATAACGAAATGGAAATATTTCTCGGGAAAAGTTGTTTTTCAACAGAGTAGCTGTTCTCGTTCTCATAACCTTGTCCAAATATAAATTACCGGCGAAAATTCACCGCACTCGCGACAGAGACAGCGGATTCGTTGGATCTAAAAGCGCATCGTCGGTACATCGGACTAAATGAAATACACGGCAGGTACGCATGTTTTCGTAAAAAGTAAAAAATATAGCGAGGCCGTAAAATGTGTAATGACGCACCTCGCTATGCACTCGCAAAAGAATTCATTTCGACGGATCGCCCTGCGCGTTTCGTATCTTCGATAATGTGGAATGTTTTACAAATCGTTGCATCTCGTTTCCCTCGAGCAATGCTATTTTTCTGTAGTCGAGTAAATAATTCATTACCACGTCGACGCGACACGCGTTTTATATATAAAATCGGAAAATAGATATCAGAGCGAGAGCGTCGCATACCGATACGATGCAATAACCGATCATAGGCGTTTAATAATTTATTGAACGCCACTTGTGCAAACGTCTCGACGTTTCAAGGACTTCGCGGCTATGCTTTTCTGCACGACCCGGCAATGCAAAAGCGGGGAGAAACTGAGTACGGCTCCACCGGGTCAATCCTGGTCGTGTTACAAGCCTCCCGACTCGTTTTGCAATATTAAGCACGTACCATTCCTCTCCGAAAAGCGCCGCGAGACGTGCTAATAAAATTGAAACCCACGGGCCGCCAATGAACAGCGCCGTGAAACTTTTATCGTGCCGATAAAGGAATTTTTACTCTCGTTTCTGCGATGCCATGTTGGCTGCCTCTACAAATATCCTTACACCTTGCACATTAAGTTCAGCGGCGCGCTAACGCTGCGGTAAAAATTCGAACGAGTTCCGAATTGGAACGATAACGAAAATGGCTGAGCCTCCAAATCGTGGCCTATGTTATCTCTGTAGGATAGATGCCACGGTTGTAGCAGAGTTAAGGATTTATATGAACTTCAACGGAAGTTGTTGAATTTCAACAAATAAGTTGAAATGCAAAAATCAATCAAATTATTATTTACCACCGAATATGTTTAAGATGTGAAGGTATGCGATGGTTTATTGAATCTCTTCTGATCGTTATTGTTTCTGTTGAATTGATTCGTGTTAGTTACCTGAAATATCTCAAATAAAAAGGACGTATTTTATACCTTTCTTTAAATAATTAAAGTTCTGATTAAAGTCCAATTTATAGTTCTAATAGTGTTTAATAATTAATTATTCCCATAACAAATTCATAATTCTAATAGAAGTATTCATAAAGTATTGTAGGGTACAAGAAATGAGCAAGTATTAATAGATTATTTAATAACTTCATTTTTTAATGATACGGTAATAAAATGATTCTTGAGTACGCAAAATAATTTAATGAATAAAATGCGTGTTTTCACTGTTTCCCACACCAGTTCTGTCTATGTCTAGTTTTATTTCTAGCCGTTTGGAAAATTGCATGTTATACGTAACATATATTTATAATACGGAAGGATATAAAATGCTAATATCAGTATAAAATCTTGCTTTTATACTTTTTACTTTTTGTAGTATTTCTCTTCAATTAGGTCTTAATTAAAAAAGTCTAGACGTTCAATTACAACTTTTATGTCAGATTTATTACACAGTCGCGGACTGCAACGTGCCAATCCCACGTTTACGAATGTGACTGACTCGAACTCGTTCGAACGCGTCCATCGTGTCGAATCACAAAGCATCAATTCAATATAATATATTCAATAAATAAAGTTGTCTGAAAGTAGAGACGTCTTCTCGCTTGTCTCATATTTTCTAAACACGGGCAGACTACGTTTTAGGTGACTTAAATAAACAAACGAAATCATTGAAATTATTAGAAAATGCACCGCGAATCGTCGTTTGACTTTCATTTTATAGGGATCGACATAGAATATTTTACCTAATGGAAAACGTTGTCAGCAAGATATTTTGATGACGTTTGATGCACGATTCACCAGGCAGCAAGGCATCGCGGGTCTCGGGCCGAGGCGTTTTAGAGCCAAGAGGGAAACAGCATCGAGCAAAGATAAAAGGCAACAGCGCGGTGATTGAAGCTTTTCTCTTGAGAACTGCTGAAGCTCGTCGAGCAGACTTTCATCCCTCACTCGTCAACAATATCCAAGGGTTCGTATCAAAGACTGCCGAGACACAAGCATCGGGAGACGGAAGACGACTCTCCTGGGTCAGTTCCGGACACGATACACGCCCGCCGTCTCGTTTTGCAATATTAAGCACATTTCATTCGTCCGCGAAAAGTCTCGCGGAATCATCGTATCAGCCTTGAAATAATCATAAAAGAATGTTCGGATTCCCTTTGGATCCGATCAAAATTCGACAAATTCACTTACGTAAGTGAAATTAAACCGTAAATCATTTTCGAAAATATGTCTTATACTGACATGATTCTAATCCACATGTTTATCTGTCGGTGATTATTTGTTAATTGCTTTCATTATTGCAAATTAGTTTTAATGTCTTACTTAATTAGTGCCATAGTAGAAAAAGAGTTGCAAAGATTGGTATCGATTC
Organism: Augochlora pura; assembly: GCF_028453695.1. Taxonomy (NCBI): domain Eukaryota; kingdom Metazoa; phylum Arthropoda; class Insecta; order Hymenoptera; family Halictidae; genus Augochlora; species Augochlora pura. The sequence goes on along the minus strand of NC_135781.1, from coordinate 11,059,355 downwards.
TTTAAAATTACCCTAAACCCTTTCGCATTGTCGATGGAAAGGGTAATTTCTTCGTTTCTTTTATTAGAAAAATAAAGATGAATTACTTCGACATAATTGTTAATTTAATATAATAATATATTACGATAATAAACTTTTTACAAAAGGATGGATAGATTACTTTAGCCAGAAGCTAGTAAAATCTGAATGAAAAAACAGAAATGAAAGAGAACTAAGTATAAAATAAAATGGCTCAGGTGCCATTCTCTGAACCCATATGACGGTCAAATATTCGAGACGTGCAATTGAATCGTAACATCGAAACCAATGTGAAAAAATAAAACTCGAGAATAAAGCTGTCCCGGTTTCCGATGCTGGAAGATAACGCCAGAAAGAAAATGGTACTCGGGCGACAACAATGTTTGAAGAGATATTCCCGGATATAATGGAGGAGCACCGTAAACAGTATGGTGGTTTTTGGTTCGCGCCGGAGTCTCTCTTCGAGCACTTACTTTTATCATTTTCGCTGTACAATTGTCAATAAAACGTTACGGAGTTGCGGCTTACACGTTCTTGACTAGGACGCGGTCGGAGAAAGATAAAAGAAAACAGAGAGGCGTTTTCCGTGGCAATCTTCCGGAGCCCGGCCGAGCCAACTTTCATCCGGCAGTCGCGGAGAATATCCGAGCTTTCAATCAGAGACTTCGCGAAGCTCGCAGCTATTTACCCGGTATTGGAAGCACTTCGCACTTCGATGGACCCAGGGATCTTCGCTGCACGTTTTTCTCTCGCCGCCGAGGCGATTCGCGAGATCGTTTAGCGTGCTTTTTCTGGTCCCTCGATCGGAGCCGTTCAATGGGAATTTGAATTTCCGCGGCGCAAAGAGGGGCCCTCCATTTAAAGTCGCTAAGTCGCCGTTCATTAGCAAGCCGGCTGCATAATTCACTCCACCCCGTTCGTCCCCGATTTTCGAATTAGAGATTTTACTGGCGGGAATGGATTTTATCCGGCAATCCATCTGAATTCCGAAGACCGGCATCAGAATAAAATAACTATAAAAGTAAATATTTTCTGTAGAAATTGAACGATACAGTTAACTGTTGTAATCTTTTTCAAAAGTGTGTAAGTTACTGTAATTAAACTGTTTATGTTTGACTTTATTAATATTTGATTTAAATACGACACTTTTACAAAGTATATAAATTAATTAAGAAAGTATCCTTTTTAACTGATCAGATGTTTTGTCGAATATACTCGTCATAAAGATATGGCAATATTTTATAGCAGACTTACATTCTTCTATTACTTTTGTGATTATGTATTTGAAATATTTTTTCTTACTGGGGACACATTTAATGATTGACTCAAGATTGATGATTCTTTTTGCAACTGGGCTCGTCAAAAATGTCTTATACTGAACGATTCGCTATGCGAATAAATGATGAATCCTTCTTTGTATTGTTTTAAGTTGGAACTTGTGATAATGGTACGCAGTCCGTGTATACATGGACAAAGTTGACTCGAATGAATCTTGTTAAAAGACCTACTGCAAGAACTTCATCGAAATCTAATTAATATATAAATTTATATTAATATAAATAATATCTAACTACATTATCTACTAAATTATAAAATCGTAATTGATAATCGTAATTTAAGACCTTACAGTTCTAAATCACTTACTTTGATGCCGTTCACCCGGAACATGGTAATTTTAAATTAACAGCTCACGGATGGTTGCACTTCAAAATTCAATGTTACCGCACAAATCTGCGACGAATTTCAAAATAATTTGCTTGTCTGCATTGAATGCACTTCATTTGCACGCCTGCATGGAATCGATATAACAAATACCAGTACAAGCGTATCAATGATGATGAATATTGTCGAGTGAATTGAATCATTGATTGTACAATACTTTTCCGGAGAACCGACGCAACAAAACGCGGATTCTGTTACGAAGCCGAGGACTGTCGAAGCAATAAAATGGTTAGCATGCAGTGCATTCATAAAATTGTTTGCGCTGGCATGACAGTGCATTTTTGAACGATTCTGCGAGGCTCGAATTATTAATTATTCATTTTCGTATGGACACGTTAATTAATATTTCATTTTCGGTGGGGGGATATACGGTTGGGAGAGTTGTGAATATTTACAAAATAAAATTACCCTGTCGACGATAAATTAAACTTTGTGCCAATTCGCGGATGAGAGCGAGAACATCCACCATGCGTCTCAAAGTAAATTAAAAATGTGTGCAGCTTATTGCCGCTTTTAATTGCCATGGCTAGGTAATTCGTTCGTTTTTGGAAGTGCGGCTTAATACTTAATTTCATTGCTATCATTTTTGTTACTGAGATTTTCGTTCTTTTCATGCAAGCCGCTATTACCACAACCAAATTAATTATTTATTATTACTGTTCTGAATTTTTTACGTTTAGAATGACCTATATATATATAACATTCTTATCTTCATTCTTACAATCGTTTAATGTACTTTTACGGCAGGAATGATCATGTTTTTAAAACTATAATTAAATTATAATTATTTTTATTTAAAACATCGAAGTATGTTTGGTTTGTAACTAGATGTAAAAATAGCTCTTTGAAGTACTCCACGTAATATAAACATTTATAATGACCACAATTTCGTCTCCAATTTTCCTTTTGATTTGTATGCAAAACAATTTACGGTACTCGATCGCCAAAAATACATTTTACTGTTAACCATTTCTTAAAGAATTTTTTAAACTCATCGCAAAACAATTCGTTTTTAATCTTTTAGTCAAATCGACGTTCCAAAACACTTCTACCGAGCAGAAAATATTAAGGCAACATCGCCCAACCTAGACATACTGTCTCTTGCTGAAAAAATGGCACAATTTTTGTCGAATGACAAGAGGGATATCCCGTTCGCTCCGCCCGACTTGCCCGCTTGTAGTCCCTACATGTCTATGATCTCCCGAAATCTTATTCTATTGGTAAACGAGACGACCCACAACCAAATCGACCCGAGGAGCAAGGGGAATCTGTCGCCGCCCCACATAGTCGCGTCTCTTGTTCAGCGTGTAACTGAGCCAATAGTAATCAAAAGTCTCGAATGAAATCAAAATGAAAGAGGCTAGGAAGCAATGTGGTGGAGCGATACGCTGACGTTAATCAGGGGGCGTTGTTTGTTTAAATTCGGCCAGGTTCCGAGTGACTCGTTTCCTGGAAATTGAGGCTAATAGGAAGGGATCATTTCAGCCAATAAGAAAAACGCGTTTATCCTACTTCTGCGAGAGCATTGATCCAAGTAAATTAATATTATACCCATCGCCACCGATTCCAGATGACTGATTGCAGAATTCTTATTTTCTATTTACTGCAAATAAAATATTTCGAAGAAATTAATGAATAAATGTCTGCACACAAGCATACATCCTAATATAGAATTGATGTACATATACGGGTGATCCATACTCGTTTCCATAAGTAAAATTTTTTATGAACAATATTAATTCTTAATTTCACAGCGAAGCAATTCACGTTTAAGTTCTCTCTTAAAAAGGTAGACTGAACGTTGCTACGTGCGCACAGTTAATGGTACAAAAGATTCGTCATGAAACACCCGGTACGAATGAAACATGGTTAACGGTGTCATTTCTTCGTGGATCACGGCGAAAGAAAAGGAAATTAAAACCGTGTCGGCCCCATATATCCCGTAGAAGAACGAGTTCCTGCGCGATGTCGTTAATTCGAACGGCGCTATCCTATCGCGACAGTGGCGACCGTTAAATTTCCGAAAATTAATTGCGCGACTGCGGATCTATAAACCGGCAATGAAACATAGTTACAACGGGCCGTCTGGAATCATTGATGACAGGCTAATCGATACCGAAACCGTTCGCTCCAACACCGACGACACCGAGGCCGTTTAATAACAGCAATATTGTTCTCTGCATGAACTCGTTAAAAGTTATGATTGGACGTTTATACTGGCACAGATTTGCGTCGTCCGATTCCGGAACTGGGATGAG
>NC_135781.1:11044770-11055257 GCF_028453695.1 Augochlora pura | reverse complement strand
CCGTCACCCATTCTCTCCAATCCCTTGAATTACCTAGTAGGATGAGTCGAATGAAACCCTTAAATATTTTTTTATCCCGCAGTTCACTGAACGCGGTAGCTCGACGGTCGCATTATTTTTACATGCAATCCCTTCGTTACATTCAAACCAGCCGTTTTTTTTTTTAGACCGCCGCATGTCAGGCTACATATTTAAATTCAGCATAATTTATGCGTAGAGCATGCGGAAAAATTCCGCAAAAAAAATTGCCGAAGTACATTCAGATATGTACTTAAAAATTGCACGGTTTAGATATTCCATAAAGTTACGGTTACTCTGCGTTTCTGTTAATTTTAATACGATTACAAAAATTGTGAAATCCGAGTTGAGCCGGAAGTATCTAATTAAGCATTCACGATTCTAACACGTTAGTTATTGTAACTAATTTATAATAATTTATAAATTAATTCAATTAATGATTACTTTTTACCGAATTAAAAATTAAATTACAATGATTTGTTAATCATTGTTCAAGTTACTTTCTGCCCAACTCTGTATGAAATCAATATTTTGACGGACGGCAAGTTTGGGCAAATTTTAATGTATAGCATAATTGCACGGAATCAATATATTAGAGTTTACCGTAAACTCTTTACAAAATGTTAACAGGTCGATTGTCGCCGTAATTTTTTCTATAACCACATTACACGCGAGCATCGTAATTTTATTCGCAAATGTTATTACTCCCGCGGCCACGGCAATCACGTTCGACTTATTCTGTATAATTTCCTGGCCATTATTGCGTCCGAGAGATAAACGCAAAAAAACGCGATCGTCGAGGTTGTCTGTACTTTTTGTTGAACTAGATAATCTCTGCCGTTCCTCTCGGAAAGTATCCGCCTTTCTTTTTACATCCCATTAATTGCCCTATTAATCTTTTATTCGAATTTATACTTTGACGATCCGCTTTTTCCTGCGCTGAAATTGAATAAAGCAGCGCTCTCTTTGCAGTGGACAATTTATCAGGTTATTAAAATCTGCGGTGCTCCTACGAACACAATTACCGGTCGCTAGTATAAGCAACGATTAAATTCGACGGTCCGTGATATTGCGCATGCAATCGTTAACACTAGAATCACTATGAACGGTTATAATCGAGCCGTGTTTCGATTCATCGTGCAAACTGCAAAAATACATTAATCGAGATTTTGATTGACTCCGGCCGCGATACACGTATAAACACATCGAGCCACCAATCCAATCGCCGCATGGTGCACTTCTATGTTTTTAATAATAAAACGAGAAATCTGGGATTGGTAATTTCGATCCCTTTGGCGATGTTAATTATTCAGTCGAGCTTTTACTGTCACTTTGTGCCGCGAAAAATCCGGCTCGCCCGTTCATCGCGTACCAATCACTTTTAAACAATTTCATTTGCCCGGTCAACACTTTGACTGGCAATCTAGCTACATTGCAAATTCCATAAAGTCTAAATAATCAAAAGTCAATCAAAACTGAAATCATACGAGACGTATGATGCTGCACGTGTTACCGTTTTGTATTTTGTTAAGCAATTTTGATGCACTCGTATACAATTATAAGAATATATTTATACGAATACATTCAGGAGCAATTGAATGTATTAACAAACTTTCCGATGCTGCATTTAAAAGAAGTTAATTGTGGAAAGTAATATGGAAGAAATAAATCGATAAACTACGAAAGAAACACTTCAAAGAAATTCTTATTCGAATAAAATTTGATTCGAATAATGTTTTCATTTATATAAATTTTTATTCGATGATATCGAATATATCGGCTAATACATTATTTATCCAAAATTATTGCTCATAAGAAACTAGCGCATTGATTACCATCCAAAAATTAATTTCTCCATCTGGAAAAGTAATTCCATCTTGTACGAGCGAGAAACGTTTTCCCGAAGGGCTAGAAGTACGAGAATTCGAGGAATGTAACCACGGTAGTCTCGTAAAAATCAGGAAAATCAATTTTTCAGGGGAATTCGACGAGCCGAGGTTCGAGAGCTAATCCCCACAGGTGCGATAGGATTTTCCGGCGAACGAAGGAGCCGCGGGAAAAATATCCCGCGCTACAGGCTCGCCGATTAAATTAATTCCTCAAGATCGGCGTTTTAATGCCTCGGGTAACAGGTATCATTGCAGCAAACGCGGTGAAATTCTCGTCGGCGTAGGCTGGTCGGCATTTCAACCTGGTATGCTGGCTCGTTACACTAATTAGAGACCGGAAAGTCTGTCGAGAGAGTATCGACGATGCATCGGGGACGAGCACGGAAAATGTATTGCCGTATCCGCAGATCGACTTCTGCACGCGCGACCGATTTCTAGAACGGAAATGCGCTTTGAGAGGACACAGAGAGTTAGAGAGAGAAGGAGAGAGAGGGAGGGGGGGGGGGGAGGAAAAACAGCACGGAGAGGTAAAATCAAGAACCAAACTACCCCGGGGCTGGAACGCGATGCAAAGGCAGCTATCTGCGTTCCAAGAAGAACCGGAGGAAGGTTTAAACGTTATTAAACCGATTCTCTGGCCCATGGAACGCGATCGCTCGCGAGAACAGAATTCGAGGCGAATTTACGACTTTCGGTATTTTTCCCTCTAAACAGCTCCCAGCTACGCGGATGATTCTTGCGCGGGATAGATCTCTTAACTTCTCGAATTTTTCAGTAGACTCTTTTTAAACGTAATAAGTATTCAAAGGTGGATAAATAATGACTGATGGGCGAGGCGCTGTTAGCTCAGTAATTTTCAATTTTGCTACTTTAAACATTTTTCGTGGTTTAGAAAGAAAAGTTATGCAAATACTTTTTATATATTAATATTCTCCAAGCTCTCTGGAATAGGACGGCATAGTTCTTTTTCGACGCCAGGAATATTTAAATTTGTTTAAGTAATTTTTGGATAGCCAGTATCATTGGCTGATCAGTATTCTTAGATGTCTTTCAATTTAACGAAAGTAATTATATATTTCGAATGTTCGAAATATATAATGTTATAGCAGATTATTAAATAAAAGGAGAGATATGCTAATCAGAAAATCACAGAAAAGTATAGAAAAAATCACGACTCGTTAACCCATTTATATTTATCCTGCTTCTTAAATAATACTAGGTAAATTGAATAATAGTGTAAACTTTTATATTTTACTGTAACATATCTATTTCTAAAAAAGAAATAATTCAAAAGTTAAAAATGTTTTAAGCAATTTAAATTACAATTAAATTCAAGCTCTGCCGAAAGGCGGACTGGTTCCGACGCGCAGACAGTAAAAATTGCTGGGTATTTCGCCGATCGGAAGGAATCTTCGTCGAAGAGTTTACGGCTGTGTACCTGACGCATTCAGCTCCGATTCCCAAGCGTGCGGATCCCGCCAGCTTCCTCGAAAACAATTTTATCGGTCCGCAGGCTCATAGATCGTGAGCAAAAACAAAAGAGACAATCCCGGTCTTTTTGCACGGGCGTTTATGGGAACGCGGACCCGGCGATCAACGTTCGATCCTCTCGATCCTCTCGATCCGAGAGGAAGATAATGCCGCTTCCGCCTACGCGCCCATAGAGGAGAGAGAGAACACGGCGACTGATTATTTGTTGTCGGCTCTAATATTTTACGAGCGGTGCCGGCGAAGAGGACGTGGGTGCTCTAGCGGCACAAAAGAGAAAGAAAGACGGAGGGAAAGTAAAGGGACGGCCGAAGGGAACCGAGAAGAGCGGCCGAGGAGATTCTCTCTCCATGCTCGGAAGACTAGGATATTCGAGGTTATGTCACGGTTCAGGTCGTGACTCACGACGTATTATTAGTCACCGTTCGTTCTCGTGACTTTCAGGACGAGCAGAAAACCGCTTCCAATTGGACGCCGACGCGGCCCGCCGACTTCCTAGGAGGACCTCGTCGTACCCGAGCAGATACAAGATCTTTTCGTTCGAGCAGTTGTTCAACAGCTCTCTCCGCGAAGATACGCTGCGAATTTGTTCAACTTCGGTTCCATTTGCTTCTTACAAGCAACCTAGAATGTTGAAATCACGGCTGTTGCCTCAGCGACGTTTCTGCGAAACATAGGGCAGCAGGAACCACATAGAAAGTAGTTTCTTCGTAACTGTAGGGATGCCATGGGCGATCCAATTGCTGTACCTTTCGTTTCTTTCCAGACATAATTAACTTTATATTTATCAAATGAGATATATTAAATTTCTTATTCTTATTGTCGTAATTATTTTTTGTTCTTCATTATTTCATTACTGAACTTTTCTTGAAAAGATACCAAAGGCACAGCAATTGGTCACCTCACAGTAAGTTGCTCCATTACATTTGTATGAGTAAACTTCATAAAAGAAGTAAAAAAAAAAGTACGCTAAGTACATGAAAAAGTCCTATAAGACAAAAATTACTATAAAATATCGACAACCGAAAATATTGATTAAAATGGCGAATAGAATTTTCTACTCGATAAAAATTTTGCAAGGTCTGCAAACGCGAGCAGACTGGTCTACTTTTGAGGCCAGCAGATGTTATTGGTAACACAGATTAGTTTGAAGGGAACGGACCGAGGATCGTGGGTGGAGACATTGGAGAATGAAGCATGTAATTTGGCGGTGCGCTGCGAAGGCAATAGAAAGGGCGATTGTGACTGGGTAGAATGCGAATTGGAAGTATGAAAGGATAATTGAACTCGACGTGATCAACGCTATTGACGATGGAGGCATTAATCCTTTAGCACTCGTTCCTGCGACATATACAGCCGCGCTTGATTGACCGCGAGTGGTGCTAAACTTTCGACATCAATTTCGATTTACGGCTACACGTTTCGGTGATAATGATAATCTTTCATAATGCACGGGATCGTTCCAGTTATGAATGCAGGGATCAGTGTAATAGCCACACTTATGGACTATACGCCGGCTATATGGAGTGCAAAGATCTAGGAATTAATCTCAAAAATCTAGACAGGTCAAATGCAATTATAATACACCATATTAATTTTCATAGGTGAACATAACTATCAATTTTTCTGCAGCCTTTTTTCATGTTTTTAGCGTATGTAATACTTGAAATAAAAATTTGTTGGGTCTGGATAATTTATTTTTACATACTGCACGAATTTTATTACACTTAGGATAATCTGGATAATGAAGCAACACTCTTACTTGATATACCCTGTTCATGTTAAGGTTTATAAGTAATTTTATGATACATCTTCGAATTTGGTGCACATACCATTCATACCATACTATAGAAAAACTGTCTAGAAGGAATACCACAAAAAATTTGTTATTTCTTATCAGAAAGATTCGCCGTTTGAGGGTTAAGAATACGTAATTTTATGGTCATTTAATAAAATAAAGATACAACATTCGTACTTAACCATATTAGACACTGACAAAATGGTTAACTAATTTTTCTGCGTTTGTTATGAAATAATGAAGCAAATCGTCGTGTTATAGCGACTTTGGTAGATAAAGTGGCAACGGGTCAATAAATCAAAGGGTCAACGGACACCCAATCAGAGACGAGGATCCCACGAACGGCCGAATAAATAAATCAAGAATCCATCTAACGATCGATTCCCTCCGACCGAGCGATAATTCCTGATTGAAAGGATCCGTCTGTGGCGTGGGAGTTCATCGAGCCCGGCCGTTCCATCATCGTTAACAATTTCTTTTTTTTCTCTGAGCGTGATGTCACAGACCCAATAAGGGCAGCAACAGGATGGGTAGCCAGTGCTCCCGCAATGGACAGCGAAGCGATTTCCATCGTTGCATTCATCGCGCGTGCATACGTGCATGCGTGCACACGTAGAATCGTAACAGGAAATCTAATCCATTCGTCCCACTTCGCAAATGGTTCGTGGCCTTTGCTCTTATTTAATAAACGGGTCGTGAACGTCGGTGCCCGGCGGAGACTCGGCCGGCAAAGTGACTGCGATTAGGCCAATTGAAGCGCCGTTAACCGTCGCGTCTCGCTCGCGAATCCGTCATGCAATCTGCGGTAATTGGCCTGTTCGCTGATTTTCTCTGTCTCCGTTTCTCTTTCACTTCTCTCTCTCTCTCTCTCTCTCTCTCTCTCTCTCTCTCTCTCTCTCTAACTCTCTTTCCCCTCTCTTTCACCGCCGAAATTCATGAAAAATGAACCGAGGGAACGGGAAGAAAAGGGGAAAATCGTCGAGCCAATTCGTTAAGAATTCCCGGCATCTGCGGACAATAGAAACAGAGTGGTCGACGAGTGCAGTGCTCCAACGCGACGAGGTGAAAGAGTTGCGAGACCGAGTCTCGGCTCTTCAGGGCGAAGACGAGTGCCTACCGCGGCTCGAAAACGACCCCTTTAGAATTTTAATCGTTATTAAACCGCGCACGATTATGCAAATCCGCTCGTTTCACCGACTAGTTTACCGACCCGCCCAGCGAAATTCGTTTACGTCCCCGGTTTTTACCTCGGGATAATATGATCATAGAGTTTTGCGCAGCGACCCAGCGATCACCGGTTTTTGCTGTGGAGCAAAAACGGGCACAGGCTCATCGACACAGATGCCTCCGCACTTTTGGTAATTCTATTCAGCTTTTCAAGTATTTCTGCTTTCGAAAAGTACTTAAATTTCATGGAGAAGTCTGCCCTTTCCCGAGTCACCTTTCATTTTCTTGCAGGATAAGTTCTCTTGATAATATCGAAGGTAATTTAAGACAGAAAATATGCTTCACGCACTTCGTAGTTTATAAAGCTTCCAGCTGCGTGACTATAAATCATAAAACGTTTTGTAATGCAAATGATTAATTTCCAACTGAATAGGTTAGAAGTCTGAAACACCGTTAATGAAGTCCGCGACATGCAAAAATAGTAATGAAATAAATGGTAATCGGGAACAACGTTTTTGCGTGACAAAAACTTATCTGGGGTACTAGGGCTATCATATTATACGTATAGCAGAATAATTTCAAGAAAGTGTTCAAACGAATTGCTTGAACTTCGTGAAATGCTGAGTATCGTTTAATTAGGAATCAATTGTTAAAAGTTACCATCGGCTTTCGGATCGACAGGCCAGTCGTTGGGCAACTTCTAGGGCGAGTTAGGGCTTCCGGCACCAAGCAAAGTGCATCGAGTTTAAGTCGATGCATCGATCTCGAATCCGGCAGAACAGTCGCTAACAAGACCGCTTCCTCCGTAACGGCGCGCGGCGATATCGCGTCGATCCCACCACAAACGGTCCTCCGGCAAACTAAGTCAATTTTGAAAATTGCCTATGTACGTCTAACAATACAGAGGACACTCGAGAACGCAATTTGACCGGCCCACGGCTCGTCTCGACCAGATAACCATATTACCCGGGGTTTCCAGGTGTCCTCGTCCGCAGGAGGGCTCACAGAATTTCAACAGGGTGGCGCGCGAGCTGTCTCCGGGGTGCAATCCACTTACATAGCTAATACCCGGTGCCGTCAGTCGAACCCCGGCAGAGAGGAGATTCTATTAAGCTACGCCCAGACCGTCTTATCAGCTCCTCCTCGCCTGAAAAGTCTCCGAATCGTCAGCCTCGAGACACGCGACCCACACGGACGTGCCCCGATACCTTCCCCAATTTATTGGCGCTCGACCTATTCTGAATCGACACGGAGAACCTTCCCCGCACCTGTCGCGGCCCCGATCTCCACCTACTGGAGGGAAAGTGCTCTAGATTTCGGGTTATTGTTACTGCTTTGTAAGTCCGAATTTTCTAGGAATCTTGTTCTACTGCATAGGAAAACTTTCCATTATTTTTGTACCAAGGTAAATGTCCCAGTGATTGGACGATTAACCGGTTAATTCTGGAAGCTCCGTTCTTGATCTAATGCAGAAACCATCTAGTTTAATCATCGTCGTAGAGCAGTAATACGTCATTCAGATGTCACGAACATTTCTTATCGCATAGTTAACTCATTGTTCGAAAAAAGGAGATCCTTCCATGACACCTGCCTACCGTAACTAGCGACAGTCTTGTCACGTTTCTGAAGAGGGTTTATCGGACTGCAGAGATTTAAAACGATCAAAGAACATCCCCATAAGGATAAGAAAGACGGAAATATCGAACAGAGAATTTCAATTTCGCATGAAGCTTCGCAGTCTGACAGCAATAACGTCGTAGCTGGTTCCTCGACCGTAGAAAAATCCTGGAGCTGATTCCAGGCCGTAGAAAAATCTCGGAGCTGATTCAGACAGCGAAATACCGCTAAGTTGAACTGCCGCGGTGTGCAGGAGTTCCGGTGGTTCTTTGTTAGGCTAAACACTGTCACGGGCTGCTCCGTTCGACAAGGCAGTTCGGTGCCTAATGGCTCGGCCAATTTTCTCCGCGGTGGCGCACCGTGAAAACCTCGAGGTACAAGGGTCGATTCTTAACAATTTTTACATGTCTCCCGGAGAACTTTCGTGGACCACTTCCAATTTTCCTTGCAGTAGCGGACGGAACGCGCAGCAGTACCGTTTATATTCGCGAGGCTTTTAACCGATGATGGCTTTCTTTGGCCGCACGCGGAACGAAAGAGTATCGAGCGGCGCGGCGCCTCCTCTCGAGACTTTTCTCGATCGATAGAACACACAGCGAGCTCGCGGGAACGGAACGTGTTGGCCACCGGACGGCTTAACACTCAGAATGTCAGTGTCGCGTGTCCCTTATGAATGAATGATGAGGCTCGTTGCCAACCGCGCGAACAAAACCCGACAGCTTTGACTTCCAGCGTATCGCGAAGCTTCTTGAAAATTTTAGTGTCAACTTTCCCTCCACCCCTCCCCCCCACTCCCTCGACTGAATACATCAACGGCTGATACTTTGGAACTCGTTTACAACGGGGCTCGGAACTGTGATCCTAAACCCTCGACCGAGAGTTTCAAAGATTTTGCATTACCGAGCTCGAAGGAGATTATAACCTTTTCCGGCGTGTAATGTAACGGTCTGGAAATTTGCAATCTCGCCAGACATAAGGCAGAGTACGAACTGTTAGCGTTCGCGTATCATTGGCATTTCAGCCTGAATAATTGTTGGACTAGAATGACAATAATAATCGTTTAACTGCGGAATTTTATGCAAAACAGAAATTGTCTGCGTCAACAGCAACAGATAAAAACGGACTATTTTAGTAAATTAAAACTTATACACAGACATTTTTGAATTCTTTCAATCGTTTTATTGTTCGAAATTGCAAATTTTCAATCGTGGCACAAATGCATAAAATCCGCAGTTTAATAATTGTTTACCAACTGGCACAGCTCGTGACTGATGAGATTGAACAGGTTAAATACTGCAGTGTGTAAAATTATTTTTTCGCGAGTCAGTGAAACGGAAATACGTATTGAATGCAGTTATGTACGTTTTTCGATCCGGTGGTGAAACAATTTCTTGCATGATTGGAGAAAATTTAATTGCATGTGCCATGTGTACACGTGCGTCGCCGTTTTGCGATTTTCGAAGAATTATTAGTTTTGTATTTTTATCGCAGTTCGTATCTGCAATGGAGTGAAATATGAATAACGCTTTTATCGGATATGTTACATTTATTGACGGTATGAAATCAAGGAATAGCTATCGTGAGAATTGATGTAGTACACGGAGAGAAAAATAATACGCGAGGTAATAACAGCGGAGAATTCGAAGTATAATTACAATAAATGAACCGAATTAAAACGTTCGAAATATTGTACATCGGCGAAATTAAATATCAAACGCCGTTATTAAACTCAGCGAAATGTCCCGTAGCTCGGAATGTTTAATAAAATTAATGTGACTGTAATTGAATCAAACAACCTGTGCAACCAGGGATTTTTAAACTCTGGTAAAAAATACCATACCGGCCACTGTGTTCTATTTTGTTGAAAGAACGGAAGTAGTTAATCAAATAGGTACATGAAAGGATCGTGTATCGATGAAATAATAAAAGCATGATAGAATCACGTGTTCTTGAGAGTATGAATACATGACAGAATCTTTTGTTCTCGAGGGGATGAATGCATGATAGATGCATTCTGTTGCAATTACGTTGATCTTTAGGTTCTGCAATGAATAAATGATGCTAGAATTTTGCATTTCTAAAGGGAACTTGTATGTGAGAAAATTGTCCTGTTACAGAAATTGAAGAGAATTTTCTGCTGCTGAAATATTCAGTATATGGATACATGTTGCTTGTAAAATATAACACGAAAAGTACAGTTCTACTAAATAAATAGGTGCATGGCAAAATGAGACCTGAAAAGAACATGTACCGTATGAATTTTTGCACAGTTCGAAAAATGTATAACAAAGAATTTCATCCAATCAGGAAATCGGATAACAAGATTTTCTATAAAAAAAACCTATTCAAATAAGATTTTTACACAGAGATATTGTTTTAAGCTTAACCCTTTTAGTGCCGGACGAAAAAGAGGTGCCTATGCGTGAATAACCGGCCGAATTTCACAGTTTTACTAGGGTTTGAGAAAATAATCATAAAAACCAAACGGGAAACAATATTTACATGATTCC
>NC_135781.1:11025226-11044670 GCF_028453695.1 Augochlora pura | reverse complement strand
AGTAAAATTTTGTTTCAGCAATGTTGTAGTACCTATACCAATTGCTTGTCTTGCAGCAGATAAAATCCGTTTATCGCCCGCACTATGCAATCGATCTCTTCTTTTATTTTTATTATGTAATATTGTTTATCTTGTTACATAATGGTAAAATATATTTAGATGTTGCATAAATGCAAAATATATACTTCATAATAATTGGTCTATATAGAATTATGATGAAAAGATGGCTTCTTGTATGCGCAAATACGTTTTGAAAGAGAGAACTCAACGTTTACTTTTTCTTATGGAGACTTTTACCTTTGTTATTTATATAATTTTGAACGAGTAAAGAAAAACTAGTGTCATTGTTTTGTTCTCTGTTTCATCCTTAGTATACTGCTTTTGGAATCATGTAAATATTGTTTCCCGTTTGGTTTTTATGATTATTTTCTCAAACCCTAGTAAAACTGTGAAATTCGGCCGGTTATTCACGCATAGGCACCTCTTTTTCGTCCGGCACTAAAAGGGTTAAGCTTAAAACAATATCTCTGTGTAAAAATCTTATTTGAATAAGTTTTTTTTATAGAAAATCTTGTTATCCGATTTCCTGATTGGATGAAATTCTTTGTTATACATTTTTCGAACTGTGCAAAAATTCATACGGTACATGTTCTTTTCAGGTCTCATTTTGCCATGCACCTATTTATTTAGTAGAACTGTACTTTTCGTGTTATATTTTACAAGCAACATGTATCCATATACTGAATATTTCAGCAGCAGAAAATTCTCTTCAATTTCTGTAACAGGACAATTTTCTCACATACAAGTTCCCTTTAGAAATGCAAAATTCTAGCATCATTTATTCATTGCAGAACGTAAAGATCAACGTAATTGCAACAGAATGCATCTATCATGCATTCATCCCCTCGAGAACAAAAGATTCTGTCATGTATTCATACTCTCAAGAACACGTGATTCTATCATGCTTTTATTATTTCATCGATACACGATCCTTTCATGTACCTATTTGATTAACTACTTCCGTTCTTTCAACAAAATAGAACACAGTGGCCGGTATGGTATTTTTTACCAGAGTTTAAAAATCCCTGGTTGCACAGGTTGTTTGATTCAATTACAGTCACATTAATTTTATTAAACATTCCGAGCTACGGGACATTTCGCTGAGTTTAATAACGGCGTTTGATATTTAATTTCGCCGATGTACAATATTTCGAACGTTTTAATTCGGTTCATTTATTGTAATTATACTTCGAATTCTCCGCTGTTATTACCTCGCGTATTATTTTTCTCTCCGTGTACTACATCAATTCTCACGATAGCTATTCCTTGATTTCATACCGTCAATAAATGTAACATATCCGATAAAAGCGTTATTCATATTTCACTCCATTGCAGATACGAACTGCGATAAAAATACAAAACTAATAATTCTTCGAAAATCGCAAAACGGCGACGCACGTGTACACATGGCACATGCAATTAAATTTTCTCCAATCATGCAAGAAATTGTTTCACCACCGGATCGAAAAACGTACATAACTGCATTCAATACGTATTTCCGTTTCACTGACTCGCGAAAAAATAATTTTACACACTGCAGTATTTAACCTGTTCAATCTCATCAGTCACGAGCTGTGCCAGTTGGTAAACAATTATTAAACTGCGGATTTTATGCATTTGTGCCACGATTGAAAATATGCAATTTCAAACAATGAAACGATTAAAAGAATTCAAAAATGTCTGCGTATAAGTTTTAATTTACTAAAATAGTCCGTTTTTATCTGTTGCTGTTGACGCAGACAATTTCTGTTTTGCATAAAATTCCGCAGTTAAACGATTATTATTGTCATTCTAGTCCAACAATTATTCAGGCTGAAATGCCAATGATACGCGAACGCTAACAGTTCGTACTCTGCCTTATGTCTGGCGAGATTGCAAATTTCCAGACCGTTACATTACACGCCGGAAAAGGTTATAATCTCCTTCGAGCTCGGTAATGCAAAATCTTTGAAACTCTCGGTCGAGGGTTTAGGATCACAGTTCCGAGCCCCGTTGTAAACGAGTTCCAAAGTATCAGCCGTTGATGTATTCAGTCGAGGGAGTGGGGGGAGGGGTGGTGGGAAAGTTGACACTAAAATTTTCAAGAAGCTCCGCGATACGCTGGAAGTCAAAGCTGTCGGGTTTTGTTCGCGCGGTTGGCAACGAGCCTCATCATTCATTCATAAGGGACACACGACACTGACATTCTGAGTGTTAAGCCGTCCGGTGGCCAACACGTTCCGTTCCCGCGAGCTCGCTGTGTGTTCTATCGATCGAGAAAAGTCTCGAGAGGAGGCGCCGCGCCGCTCGATACTCTTTCGTTCCGCGTGCGGCCAAAGAAAGCCATCATCGGTTAAAAGCCTCGCGAATATAAACGGTACTGCTGCGCGTTCCGTCCGCTACTGCAAGGAAAATTGGAAGTGGTCCACGAAAGTTCTCCGGGAGACATGTAAAAATTGTTAAGAATCGACCCTTGTACCTCGAGGTTTTCACGGTGCGCCACCGCGGAGAAAATTGGCCGAGCCATTAGGCACCGAACTGCCTTGTCGAACGGAGCAGCCCGTGACAGTGTTTAGCCTAACAAAGAACCACCGGAACTCCTGCACACCGCGGCAGTTCAACTTAGCGGTATTTCGCTGTCTGAATCAGCTCCGAGATTTTTCTACGGCCTGGAATCAGCTCCAGGATTTTTCTACGGTCGAGGAACCAGCTACGACGTTATTGCTGTCAGACTGCGAAGCTTCATGCGAAATTGAAATTCTCTGTTCGATATTTCCGTCTTTCTTATCCTTATGGGGATGTTCTTTGATCGTTTTAAATCTTCGCAGTCCGATAAACCCTCTTCAGAAACGTGACAAGACTGTCGCTAGTTACGGTAGGCAGGTGTCATGGAAGGATCTCCTTTTTTCGAACAATGAGTTAACTATGCGATAAGAAATGTTCGTGACATCTGAATGACGTATTACTGCTCTACGACGATGATTAAACTAGATGGTTTCTGCATTAGATCAAGAACGGAGCTTCCAGAATTAACCGGTTAATCGTCCAATCACTGGGACATTTACCTTGGTACAAAAATAATGGAAAGTTTTCCTATGCAGTAGAACAAGATTCCTAGAAAATTCGGACTTACAAAGCAGTAACAATAACCCGAAATCTAGAGCACTTTCCCTCCAGTAGGTGGAGATCGGGGCCGCGACAGGTGCGGGGAAGGTTCTCCGTGTCGATTCAGAATAGGTCGAGCGCCAATAAATTGGGGAAGGTATCGGGGCACGTCCGTGTGGGTCGCGTGTCTCGAGGCTGACGATTCGGAGACTTTTCAGGCGAGGAGGAGCTGATAAGACGGTCTGGGCGTAGCTTAATAGAATCTCCTCTCTGCCGGGGTTCGACTGACGGCACCGGGTATTAGCTATGTAAGTGGATTGCACCCCGGAGACAGCTCGCGCGCCACCCTGTTGAAATTCTGTGAGCCCTCCTGCGGACGAGGACACCTGGAAACCCCGGGTAATATGGTTATCTGGTCGAGACGAGCCGTGGGCCGGTCAAATTGCGTTCTCGAGTGTCCTCTGTATTGTTAGACGTACATAGGCAATTTTCAAAATTGACTTAGTTTGCCGGAGGACCGTTTGTGGTGGGATCGACGCGATATCGCCGCGCGCCGTTACGGAGGAAGCGGTCTTGTTAGCGACTGTTCTGCCGGATTCGAGATCGATGCATCGACTTAAACTCGATGCACTTTGCTTGGTGCCGGAAGCCCTAACTCGCCCTAGAAGTTGCCCAACGACTGGCCTGTCGATCCGAAAGCCGATGGTAACTTTTAACAATTGATTCCTAATTAAACGATACTCAGCATTTCACGAAGTTCAAGCAATTCGTTTGAACACTTTCTTGAAATTATTCTGCTATACGTATAATATGATAGCCCTAGTACCCCAGATAAGTTTTTGTCACGCAAAAACGTTGTTCCCGATTACCATTTATTTCATTACTATTTTTGCATGTCGCGGACTTCATTAACGGTGTTTCAGACTTCTAACCTATTCAGTTGGAAATTAATCATTTGCATTACAAAACGTTTTATGATTTATAGTCACGCAGCTGGAAGCTTTATAAACTACGAAGTGCGTGAAGCATATTTTCTGTCTTAAATTACCTTCGATATTATCAAGAGAACTTATCCTGCAAGAAAATGAAAGGTGACTCGGGAAAGGGCAGACTTCTCCATGAAATTTAAGTACTTTTCGAAAGCAGAAATACTTGAAAAGCTGAATAGAATTACCAAAAGTGCGGAGGCATCTGTGTCGATGAGCCTGTGCCCGTTTTTGCTCCACAGCAAAAACCGGTGATCGCTGGGTCGCTGCGCAAAACTCTATGATCATATTATCCCGAGGTAAAAACCGGGGACGTAAACGAATTTCGCTGGGCGGGTCGGTAAACTAGTCGGTGAAACGAGCGGATTTGCATAATCGTGCGCGGTTTAATAACGATTAAAATTCTAAAGGGGTCGTTTTCGAGCCGCGGTAGGCACTCGTCTTCGCCCTGAAGAGCCGAGACTCGGTCTCGCAACTCTTTCACCTCGTCGCGTTGGAGCACTGCACTCGTCGACCACTCTGTTTCTATTGTCCGCAGATGCCGGGAATTCTTAACGAATTGGCTCGACGATTTTCCCCTTTTCTTCCCGTTCCCTCGGTTCATTTTTCATGAATTTCGGCGGTGAAAGAGAGGGGAAAGAGAGTTAGAGAGAGAGAGAGAGAGAGAGAGAGAGAAGTGAAAGAGAAACGGAGACAGAGAAAATCAGCGAACAGGCCAATTACCGCAGATTGCATGACGGATTCGCGAGCGAGACGCGACGGTTAACGGCGCTTCAATTGGCCTAATCGCAGTCACTTTGCCGGCCGAGTCTCCGCCGGGCACCGACGTTCACGACCCGTTTATTAAATAAGAGCAAAGGCCACGAACCATTTGCGAAGTGGGACGAATGGATTAGATTTCCTGTTACGATTCTACGTGTGCACGCATGCACGTATGCACGCGCGATGAATGCAACGATGGAAATCGCTTCGCTGTCCATTGCGGGAGCACTGGCTACCCATCCTGTTGCTGCCCTTATTGGGTCTGTGACATCACGCTCAGAGAAAAAAAAGAAATTGTTAACGATGATGGAACGGCCGGGCTCGATGAACTCCCACGCCACAGACGGATCCTTTCAATCAGGAATTATCGCTCGGTCGGAGGGAATCGATCGTTAGATGGATTCTTGATTTATTTATTCGGCCGTTCGTGGGATCCTCGTCTCTGATTGGGTGTCCGTTGACCCTTTGATTTATTGACCCGTTGCCACTTTATCTACCAAAGTCGCTATAACACGACGATTTGCTTCATTATTTCATAACAAACGCAGAAAAATTAGTTAACCATTTTGTCAGTGTCTAATATGGTTAAGTACGAATGTTGTATCTTTATTTTATTAAATGACCATAAAATTACGTATTCTTAACCCTCAAACGGCGAATCTTTCTGATAAGAAATAACAAATTTTTTGTGGTATTCCTTCTAGACAGTTTTTCTATAGTATGGTATGAATGGTATGTGCACCAAATTCGAAGATGTATCATAAAATTACTTATAAACCTTAACATGAACAGGATATATCAAGTAAGAGTGTTGCTTCATTAGCCAGATTATCCTAAGTGTAATAAAATTCGTGCAGTATGTAAAAATAAATTATCCAGACCCAACAAATTTTTATTTCAAGTATTACATACGCTAAAAACATGAAAAAAGGCTGCAGAAAAATTGATAGTTATGTTCACCTATGAAAATTAATATGGTGTATTATAATTGCATTTGACCTGTCTAGATTTTTGAGATTAATTCCTAGATCTTTGCACTCCATATAGCCGGCGTATAGTCCATAAGTGTGGCTATTACACTGATCCCTGCATTCATAACTGGAACGATCCCGTGCATTATGAAAGATTATCATTATCACCGAAACGTGTAGCCGTAAATCGAAATTGATGTCGAAAGTTTAGCACCACTCGCGGTCAATCAAGCGCGGCTGTATATGTCGCAGGAACGAGTGCTAAAGGATTAATGCCTCCATCGTCAATAGCGTTGATCACGTCGAGTTCAATTATCCTTTCATACTTCCAATTCGCATTCTACCCAGTCACAATCGCCCTTTCTATTGCCTTCGCAGCGCACCGCCAAATTACATGCTTCATTCTCCAATGTCTCCACCCACGATCCTCGGTCCGTTCCCTTCAAACTAATCTGTGTTACCAATAACATCTGCTGGCCTCAAAAGTAGACCAGTCTGCTCGCGTTTGCAGACCTTGCAAAATTTTTATCGAGTAGAAAATTCTATTCGCCATTTTAATCAATATTTTCGGTTGTCGATATTTTATAGTAATTTTTGTCTTATAGGACTTTTTCATGTACTTAGCGTACTTTTTTTTTTACTTCTTTTATGAAGTTTACTCATACAAATGTAATGGAGCAACTTACTGTGAGGTGACCAATTGCTGTGCCTTTGGTATCTTTTCAAGAAAAGTTCAGTAATGAAATAATGAAGAACAAAAAATAATTACGACAATAAGAATAAGAAATTTAATATATCTCATTTGATAAATATAAAGTTAATTATGTCTGGAAAGAAACGAAAGGTACAGCAATTGGATCGCCCATGGCATCCCTACAGTTACGAAGAAACTACTTTCTATGTGGTTCCTGCTGCCCTATGTTTCGCAGAAACGTCGCTGAGGCAACAGCCGTGATTTCAACATTCTAGGTTGCTTGTAAGAAGCAAATGGAACCGAAGTTGAACAAATTCGCAGCGTATCTTCGCGGAGAGAGCTGTTGAACAACTGCTCGAACGAAAAGATCTTGTATCTGCTCGGGTACGACGAGGTCCTCCTAGGAAGTCGGCGGGCCGCGTCGGCGTCCAATTGGAAGCGGTTTTCTGCTCGTCCTGAAAGTCACGAGAACGAACGGTGACTAATAATACGTCGTGAGTCACGACCTGAACCGTGACATAACCTCGAATATCCTAGTCTTCCGAGCATGGAGAGAGAATCTCCTCGGCCGCTCTTCTCGGTTCCCTTCGGCCGTCCCTTTACTTTCCCTCCGTCTTTCTTTCTCTTTTGTGCCGCTAGAGCACCCACGTCCTCTTCGCCGGCACCGCTCGTAAAATATTAGAGCCGACAACAAATAATCAGTCGCCGTGTTCTCTCTCTCCTCTATGGGCGCGTAGGCGGAAGCGGCATTATCTTCCTCTCGGATCGAGAGGATCGAGAGGATCGAACGTTGATCGCCGGGTCCGCGTTCCCATAAACGCCCGTGCAAAAAGACCGGGATTGTCTCTTTTGTTTTTGCTCACGATCTATGAGCCTGCGGACCGATAAAATTGTTTTCGAGGAAGCTGGCGGGATCCGCACGCTTGGGAATCGGAGCTGAATGCGTCAGGTACACAGCCGTAAACTCTTCGACGAAGATTCCTTCCGATCGGCGAAATACCCAGCAATTTTTACTGTCTGCGCGTCGGAACCAGTCCGCCTTTCGGCAGAGCTTGAATTTAATTGTAATTTAAATTGCTTAAAACATTTTTAACTTTTGAATTATTTCTTTTTTAGAAATAGATATGTTACAGTAAAATATAAAAGTTTACACTATTATTCAATTTACCTAGTATTATTTAAGAAGCAGGATAAATATAAATGGGTTAACGAGTCGTGATTTTTTCTATACTTTTCTGTGATTTTCTGATTAGCATATCTCTCCTTTTATTTAATAATCTGCTATAACATTATGTATTTCGAACATTCGAGATATATAATTACTTTTGTTAAATTGAAAGACATCTAAGAATACTGATCAGCCAATGATACTGGCTATCCAAAAATTACTTAAACAAATTTAAATATTCCTGGCGTCGAAAAAGAACTATGCCGTCGTATTCCAGAGAGCTTGGAGAATATTAATATATAAAAAGTATTTGCATAACTTTTCTTTCTAAACCACGAAAAATGTTTAAAGTAGCAAAATTGAAAATTACTGAGCTAACAGCGCCTCGCCCGTCAGTCATTATTTATCCACCTTTGAATACTTATTACGTTTAAAAAGAGTCTACTGAAAACTTCGAGAAGTTAAGAGATCTATCCCGCGTAAGAATCATCCGCGTAGCTGGGAGCTGTTTAGAGGGAAAAATACCGAAAGTCGTAAATTCGCCTCGAATTCTGTTCTCGCGAGCGATCGCGTTCCATGGGCCAGAGAATCGGTTTAATAACGTTTAAACCTTCCTCCGGTTCTTCTTGGAACGCAGATAGCTGCCTTTGCATCGCGTTCCAGCCCCGGGGTAGTTTGGTTCTTGATTTTACCTCTCCGTGCTGTTTTTCCTCCCCCCCCCCCCTCCCTCTCTCTCCTTCTCTCTCTAACTCTCTGTGTCCTCTCAAAGCGCATTTCCGTTCTAGAAATCGGTCGCGCGTGCAGAAGTCGATCTGCGGATACGGCAATACATTTTCCGTGCTCGTCCCCGATGCATCGTCGATACTCTCTCGACAGACTTTCCGGTCTCTAATTAGTGTAACGAGCCAGCATACCAGGTTGAAATGCCGACCAGCCTACGCCGACGAGAATTTCACCGCGTTTGCTGCAATGATACCTGTTACCCGAGGCATTAAAACGCCGATCTTGAGGAATTAATTTAATCGGCGAGCCTGTAGCGCGGGATATTTTTCCCGCGGCTCCTTCGTTCGCCGGAAAATCCTATCGCACCTGTGGGGATTAGCTCTCGAACCTCGGCTCGTCGAATTCCCCTGAAAAATTGATTTTCCTGATTTTTACGAGACTACCGTGGTTACATTCCTCGAATTCTCGTACTTCTAGCCCTTCGGGAAAACGTTTCTCGCTCGTACAAGATGGAATTACTTTTCCAGATGGAGAAATTAATTTTTGGATGGTAATCAATGCACTAGTTTCTTATGAGCAATAATTTTGGATAAAAAACGAATTAGCTGATATATTTGATATCATCGAATAAAAATTTATATAAATGAAAACATTATTCGAATCAAATTTTATTCGAATAAGAATTTCTTTGAAGTGTTTCTTTCGTAGTTTATCGATTTATCTCTTCCATATTACTTTCCACAATTAACTTCCTTTAAATGCAGCATCGGAAAGTTTGTTAATACATTCAATTGCTCCTGAATGTATTCGTATAAATATATTCTTATAATTGTATACGAGTGCATCAAAATTGCTTAACAAAATACAAAACGGTAACACGTGCAGCATCATACGTCTCGTATGATTTCAGTTTTGATTGACTTTTGATTATTTAGACTTTATGGAATTTGCAATGTAGCTAGATTGCCAGTCAAAGTGTTGACCGGGCAAATGAAATTGTTTAAAAGTGATTGGTACGCGATGAACGGGCGAGCCGGATTTTTCGCGGCACAAAGTGACAGTAAAAGCTCGACTGAATAATTAACATCGCCAAAGGGATCGAAATTACCAATCCCAGATTTCTCGTTTTATTATTAAAAACATAGAAGTGCACCATGTGGCGATTGGATTGGTGGCTCGATGTGTTTATACGTGTATCGCGGCCGGAGTCAATCAAAATCTCGATTAATGTATTTTTGCAGTTTGCACGATGAATCGAAACACGGCTCGATTATAACCGTTCATAGTGATTCTAGTGTTAACGATTGCATGCGCAATATCACGGACCGTCGAATTTAATCGTTGCTTATACTAGCGACCGGTAATTGTGTTCGTAGGAGCACCGCAGATTTTAATAACCTGATAAATTGTCCACTGCAAAGAGAGCGCTGCTTTATTCAATTTCAGCGCAGGAAAAAGCGGATCGTCAAAGTATAAATTCGAATAAAAGATTAATAGGGCAATTAATGGGATGTAAAAAGAAAGGCGGATACTTTCCGAGAGGAACGGCAGAGATTATCTAGTTCAACAAAAAGTACAGACAACCTCGACGATCGCGTTTTTTTGCGTTTATCTCTCGGACGCAATAATGGCCAGGAAATTATACAGAATAAGTCGAACGTGATTGCCGTGGCCGCGGGAGTAATAACATTTGCGAATAAAATTACGATGCTCGCGTGTAATGTGGTTATAGAAAAAATTACGGCGACAATCGACCTGTTAACATGTTGTAAAGAGTTTACGGTAAACTCTAATATATTGATTCCGTGCAATTATGCTGTACATTAAAATTTGCCCAAACTTGCCGTCCGTCAAAATATCGATTTCATACAGAGTTGGGCAAAAAGTAACTTGAACAATGATTAACAAATCATTATAATTTAATTTTTAATTCGGTAAAAAGTAATCATTAATTGAATTAATTTATAAATTATTATAAATTAGTTACAATAACTAACGTGTTAGAATCGTGAATGCTTAATTAGATACTTCCGGCTCAACTCGGATTTCACAATTTTTGTAATCGTATTAAAATTAACAGAAACGCAGAGTAACCGTAACTTTATGGAATATCTAAACCGTGCAATTTTTAAGTACATATCTGAATGTACTTCGGCAATTTTTTTTGCGGAATTTTTCCGCATGCTCTACGCATAAATTATGCTGAATTTAAATATGTAGCCTGACATGCGGCGGTCTAAAAAAAAAAACGGCTGGTTTGAATGTAACGAAGGGATTGCATGTAAAAATAATGCGACCGTCGAGCTACCGCGTTCAGTGAACTGCGGGATAAAAAAATATTTAAGGGTTTCATTCGACTCATCCTACTAGGTAATTCAAGGGATTGGAGAGAATGGGTGACGGGGGGAGAGGGAGAGGGAGGGAAGAAAAAGGGAGAGATCTTAATCGCTGACGGGCCACGACGAACGAGGCTAATTAGGATTTAACGTATGCAACGCGAGCTAATGAAGCCAACGACCGTCTATAAACGGGAACTGGCAGAACCGAGTTTTCTCTCCGAAGGATGTGGGGCAGTTTTCTGCTGAGTACCGACAAGGAGATGAATCCTAACGATCTCCCGACTACAGTGTAAATTCACTTTTCGCTTTAATAGATTTTTATGGACCGGCGTCAGAACAAATTTGTTTCGCTTAATCCAGACCAAATTGTGGTCGTAACAAAAATTTCATCAATCAAAAAATTTGTTGCGCTCGAGATAGAAATTCGTCGGTAAAAAATTTGGTTGCGCCAAAAAGAAATTCATTTCGTCGATTAAAAAATTCATTGCACTCGCGATGAATTCTTTTCGTCGATTAAAAAATTCATTCTGTCCGAAACGAACCATGAAGAATTTCTAAAATCGTAGTTATTACAAAAAACTTTACCAAGATAGATTGAAAATCCATTTCATGCATTGTGAAAATACACAATGAATTGGAAATACAGTTACATTGTTTCTAAATCACTAAAATTATCGAGAAACGAAATCAACGTCTACGTAATTCCTGTATCCTGTAATTAGTGTATATAATTTTTATTTTACAGAAAAATTCGCATCCTGCTCATGAAATATTCAACCAGTGTACAAATTGTTCGAATTGAATAATTCGTAACATTTAATACAAATATAAGCTAACTTCTCATTGTGAAAAAATGATCGGCATTCCGTAAATGCGTAAAGATTCGCAGCGCATTCGCCACAAATATTCCCTAGAAAAATTCACGAAATCTCGACGCGAGCAACAAAATCAATCACGGTTCGCGTTTTTACGGATCACAGCGGCGCGGACGAGTTAAGCTGAAAAAAATCGTGCTCGCACGTGATTTTGCCGTTTAACGAGCTGCTTTCACGGCTGCGTCCCGCGAGAGACGGATCATTGTGTAACTGGATCAGTCCGTGAGAGAAGCGCGACTATTCGCGCGTTTCCGCGAGACGAGGCAACGACGACCCGTTTCCACCATAAACGAGTTGCCCGGCCGCTATACCGCTCCTATACACATCAAAGGTGTGCAGCTATACACGGCCGCAGTACAAATTCCCTCTAATTTGCTAGATTAAAATTGTTTCCCGGGAGGAACTTTGACCCGACGCGCAGGCGAACGCGAGAGCTGTCGGCTCGGCAAACGTTGCCGTATTTAATCTGCAACTTTGGAAATCAGTCTGTCCCGGGGAAGGAACGTTTCGAGGAGAGGAACTGCTGGAGAAGGTCTCGGCTGTGAAAGAGAATTTCCCTCGGGACTTGTAAAGCGTAACAGGTAATTCTTTTTCAGAGCGGATCAAGCGGACGCTAGAAAATTCGCGCAATCTACGAGTTTCCGACGATCCCATTGAATTTCTAGGCGAGTTCTGTTTTGCCTGATGGGTCTGGAGGAGGCATTGTTTCATATTTATGGCACTTGGCAATGATTGTTCAGAGGATTTGTAATTTACTTTGTCACGTTGCGACAAAAAGACACCACACTTTAAAATTAACGTAGTTTCTATCTTTTAATATTTTATTTAATATTTTTATATCATATTTTATACGTTTGTTTTATCAGCATTTATACATTTTATACAATCTTACAAATGCCACCACAACCATATCACAAATGAAATAGAATTGAATTTTGCCAGTGTTAAATTGGTTTTTTACAATCAATTTAATAGAATTCAGTAAAGTGTAGAATTTGTACCGCGGTGTCGCAGTCTTATTTTCTAGAGAAAATGAAAATTACAAACTTCAGAATTAATTTTTCTTGCCGAAAATCTGCATTATCTTTTGTTGGGTTTTCTAAAGATTTCAATGTACTATTTGAACACTTTTTAAGAACCGATATCCCTGCACGTTTTGAGCAATTTAAAGCAAAGTTTATTTACACGGCCGTCAGGTAATTTTCATATTATTTTTGCAATTAATACCGAAACGTGATCCGCGTCCTCCCCGTGGAACTGAATGTAAATTTATTCGGATATTTGCATAAATGGAATTTTGATTTCGCCACAATTTCATGCAACGTTCGATGTTCTGCAAATATAAATGGCGTACAATGTTTCCGATGCGCGCATGTGATAATCGTACATGCATCTTCTTAAATGTTATTACAATCGGATCCATTATATCAGTATTAAATGGTTTAATCAATAACGACTTGCTAAAACATATTCAAGCACATGTTCAGAGGATAAACACGTCTCTTCAAATGATAAATATTTAAACAGATATTTAATTTTATATGCACTTTTAAAGCAAGTGCGTAACAAATAAACAGTCACAGATTAAAATATAATTTATCGTCTTCTATACCAGCTGTTTTCCTAACTTCCGAATATTATGCAACGAAATCAAAGTATACATTGAACAATCGTAAGCAAACATGGAAATTAATTCGCAAATGATTGTCACTGCAATTAATCAGAAACGTATTATTCCATTAGCGATGCCATCGAACTCCAAGCGACATAGAAAACCTCATCCTTATTCAA
This sequence comes from Augochlora pura, assembly GCF_028453695.1. NCBI lineage: Eukaryota > Metazoa > Arthropoda > Insecta > Hymenoptera > Halictidae > Augochlora > Augochlora pura. Next base: position 11,031,217 of record NC_135781.1, on the reverse strand, counting down.
CTTTTTGCTGCGACAAGCGAAATATTTCCTACTAAAACGTATTATCAATGTTTCAAAAACGAAACAGAACTCCGTGTTTCTATTAATAATATTTCGTTTTTACAAAATCTAAAGGCATACGATAGAATTATGAACGCTGTCAATTCTAATGATTGATTTAATTCATTTCCTTGCAGATTCGAAGTCATAACTAGCCTGCAGATATCGTGCACGTACACTAATTAATAATAAAATAATTTCAAGAATAAACTGGCAGAAAAGAAATCAATGAATTTAATATGAAATAACTTCCCTAAAATTGGATACAACTTTTTTCATACTTCAGAGGGAGTAGACTATATCTGAAGAAATGTTTTGACCGAGGCTAAAGCAAAACTTTAAATAATTTTTGTCCGAGCTTCCAGACTCTAATACATAAAGTGAAAAAATAAAATTTTCTAAGTTTTTAGTCTCTCTAACGTCTCGACAAGATTTAGATCGTTCCACCCAACTCTAAGGAAGTGATTTCGTTCAAATACCTTGGTGAGCCACTAATATAGTATATCTAGCAATTAATGCATAGAACTTTCCTCCGCACGAAAAATTCACAGTCTTGTGCCAAGTTTCCACTGCGTCGACCCTCTCCGAAATGAAGAAATAAATATCTGGGCGCATCCGACCGAATCCGCGTTTATTTGAATTTTTCCCGGACCCACGACAGCGACCCGAAGGAATTCAGCTCCCACGGTTATTCCGCTCGGGCGTGTATACCTTTGGCGTTCCCGTACCTGCAGATTATGGGAGGACCTTGCGCGGGCCAGCTTGAGCACGTAATTCTCTGTCCTTCCCGAGAAATCTCGGCAGGTTTTATTTTCAGGGCAGGTACAAATGCCCCGTGTACATTTCCGACGAACGGAATTGCACCGACACGATCCCTAGAAAGATCCTCCGCACCGAAAGTATCGTTTTCCTGCCGCTCTGTAATCGCCATAAATAATACCGATATTCATACCATGAACCGCTCACCCCTCCTATCTCATCTTCCAGGATCTTACGATTTTTGGAGAACGTCTAGAAACGCGACACCGGCTTTTATTGCACTCGTAAAATGATTCGTTAAACGAATTTGACACCTGCTTCCGTAGTCAGCGGATCGGTTTCCTCTGAAGGCTTCGCTCCTTTATACTGCGGATGCGAAATTCGTGTAAAAAAAGTCCATTCAGAATCTCAAAGGCGAAGTTCGATTTACTAGAAAATCGGTCATGGAAAAATCGGTTTAAAAAAGATCGATCGAAATACTATTCGTATCCATATGCATACTGCATGAATTATTGTTTTAAATGCAATGCTTTAATTACCACGGAATTTTAAAATCGATTTCGGAAATCAAGTTCTTCAATGAGAAGTAACTCGATATTAAATGCATCCATAACATTTATAACACTAACGAGATGCCAACAGGATCTCATGATCGCATACTGCATACTTATAAACATTTAAATTAGACTTATCAAAATGTACAACAGTTTTCCGGATGCTTCACAGCTTATTGCAAACGATCTTTGGCAGAGAATGCAAAGCGATTGTTGTTGTAACCAGAAGTGCTATTCGTCCGAGCACAACATCCTGCATTTAAATGGACTCTAAAATGCTTATTGCATATGTATGTGTTTGAATAATGAATGAATTAAGTAACATGTACGCAAACATCTAGATTAATATTTGTAAAGTTCGTTGAAGAAGCAAATTCTTAAAAAGAAACAGAAATCTGTGCGAAGACCGGGATCAGAGCAACGTAACTTCGTTAATTAAAAAGACCGAGTCACGCTGCGAACAGAGAACAAATATAAAAGGAGACTGAATAAAATGGAAGAAAACGTTCTCTGTCTCCGCTGAAGACAAAGAACACAAAGAAAATGAAAAATGCTAAAGGATATTACGAAAGCGGCATTAATTTGTTGATGACGAAGAAAGGATTCGGTCATAAATATTGAACGAGAATTACCGACGAAGTTTTGAACAAAATTAGGGAGAAAAGTTCGCGCCGCTCTTCCTATAATGTCTCCGTTTTAATAATTCCTCCTGCCCGTCAGAGTGGCAAGAAGCACAGAGCAGTCTAATTAACGAAACGCCTCCCAAAAATTCCGGCCCTTAATTAAAGACACCGGGAACCCGAAACATCGAATCGCCATCTGTTCTGTAGCCGCGAAAAACTCTGATATTAAATTTCTCAGCGGCGCGCGGCGGTTGGATCGCAATTATAAATTATCGATCCGGAGGAAAACCGCGCGCAAACGGCTCGACCGGTTCTCGTTCATTTTTGCGTTATCGCGTATTCCTTGGAGATCCATATTCGGGACCGTGCTTTATTGCGCATGATCCACGATCACGGGGAACGCGAATATCGGGCGGAGATAACAAGCGATCGTTATCAAAAATGGATAAAAGAGAAATATAAAAGGAGCGACAGATAAATAGAGAGATAGGTAGAGAGAGAGAAAGGGGGGAGGGAGAGAGAGGGAAAGAGGGGGGGGGGAAGGGGAGATTCTGATGGTAGAGCTAAATCTCCTGTTCCAAATCGTGACGATTTATAGAATGGCCAGCGATAGGCGACTTCGGTTTCGCGTTAATTGAAACCTGAGCCTGCGAGACGGGAGAAAGACGGCGTATCCGCAATTTTCTGAGTTCTCTGGACACGGAAGCGCGGCTGGAAACGTCCCCGGGGATGCTGGCTCGTCGATGGGACAAGTTTCGGAGCGATCGACGACAGCTGACGCCTTCTTAGCCGTGTACTAAACGAGTTTGCTAAGAGAATGGAGCAGGAAGCTGGAGATTGATTGCAACATCATCTTTTCGCGAACCACATTTGGGTGCACCATCTGTATTGTTCTTAGTACCTGCCCCAGTTTCCTTCCAAACCCTTTCCTAGATCCTACACTTTGGTATCATCCCTAGATTCTTGCCTATAATTACTAATCAGTCCCATCCTTATATCTTTCGTCATAGTTATTAGCTCTTACCCCGATCTTTAAATCTTTCCTTTATAATTATCAGTACTTGCCCTCTTTTTTAGATCATTCCTCAAAATTTCTAGTTCTTAGGCACTTCTCTAGATTTTTCAATTCCCTATTCCTTTCTTTAGTTCTTAGTTTTCAATCATTTCTCTAATCTCTTCCTTAGTACTTAATTTCTCATCGCAACCACAATCTTTTCGTTACTTTCTACTTCCAAGTCCTTGGTTTCGTCTCTAAATCCATTCCTAAATTGAACACGCCCACAGTCCTCCCCCCTAAGTTATTCAATTCATCAGATTCTACCTATATCTCTTCCCTAGTTCCTAAGATCTCCTGATTACTATCTCAGATCTTCCCTTATATCCTTCTGTAGATTCTCCCCTAAAATCCACCCTGAACATAAGCAAACACACAGATATAATATACAATTTTCTTTCGAATATTCCATCGTATTCTATCGTAAAACGAATAAAATTCGATATTTAAACGAATAACTGTTTCTTCATTTATTTATTGTCGCGTTTGTTTAATAACAATTAGCGACTACTCGTGGAATTGCAATGTGCTATGGTTACATGTGGATGTAACGTATGCAATAGTTTTTACATTAACTATGTCGATTAAACACTTTCTAGCTTCAACATTACCTAAACAAATCATTGTTTCCACGTCCCTCTAGAAATTTCAGAATAGAATTTCCGCTCGTTACGAAACGAGCCAACGCTAATTGTGCCGGCAGCGTGTGCTTTTTCGAAAAAATTCGTTCGCGTAAGTGATTTCTCTCCGCGGGGCACTTTTGTACGATCGGAGCCGCAAGAGCAATTTGCCGGGCCGAGTGCTTTCTTCGTAGCGTTCTCGACCGAAATGCCCCATAAACAATCACCTTGAATAATTCAGAAGCGCGCGTGGGTGCGCTAAACGAAAGCAGAGGCCACGCTCTCATTCGCGAGCAGCCAATGAACGCCGTTGTAATTGATTCGCTAGATAGATGTGACATCGACGAGCCGCGATCCGGAGCAGCCTGGCTGGCTCCCTGACAACCGGTCGACCGCTTATCGTTCCTCTAAAAATAATTATTTAACGAGCGTGGCTGTTCCCGTTTTTCCTGCTGATTCCCCCGCGTAATCTCTCCCTCTCTTTTTCCTCTCTTCCTTTCTCTTTCTATATACATATATCTCCGTCTATCTCTCTCCCTCTCTCTCGTTCGCACGTTCGGTACGTAGAGCTCTTGGAAACAGAACGCGACCATGGCCTGTTGCAGATTGCGAGTTGCAACGGATTAAAAAACCGTCGCATGTTGAAAAACCGACGCGAGCCGAGGTTTCAAAGTATCCACTGAAAGCGCGCGTCGCAATTTCCGGCTTAATTGCTTCAATTATTTTAGTAGGCTTGTTAGCTCGTGATATTGGACGCGATATTATCCTTGAACGCCTGTTCCGATCCGACCGCTCTGATACGGTTTTATACGCGGACACCATCAAGCCGAAGCTTTCCCGGACACGAAGCTGTTGCTAATCAAACAGTTTTTGCAAGCCGATAACTCAATTTTTATGCTGATTTCGCCGTCGCTGCAATCGACGAAATAATACGAGGGATTCGATTTGTTGACGACGCTGGCAGATATCAATACCTTCCACGAAAAAACTCAAAATATAAAAAAGCTGGTATTCGTTTCGTGGTTACCATGTATAATAGTCAAATAAAAAGAGACGATGTGTACACAAATTCATATTCTTCAATCATGATTTATAAAAGATGTAGTTTTAAAGAACTTTACGCGTTGATATTCAAGCTGTCATAGCTACGTGCCACGCTAGTAGCGAAAGCGTCAAAGATTTTATGATTTGTTATGCAGTATTCAAGTTTTTTAAATTGCCGTTACCTCATAAACACTGAAATAGAAATAAGGACTGTATAGAATAAATAAACTTCATCATGTATATTATATTTTATATTTTAGTATAGATTTAAGAAAAATATTATTTTAGTAGTAAGAGTAGTTAATAAGACAATACCAAAAAATGTAAAATATTGTTTTTAAAAAAAAAAAAATTATGTATCTGTATGGAAGGCAGAATGGATGGGTTACATCCACTGCCAATAAAGTTTCAATCAATCAATCAATCAAGTTTTTTAAATGTACATATGTCAAAAATTAAATTTATATCAAGTTTCATAATAAATTTTCAATTCATTTTTAATTATCATCTATGTTTTAGTACAAGAAGAGCAGATATAATAATTTAAAAATTGCATATAAACACGTACGCAAAGCCATCCGACGTGGAAACCTAAAAACCCTTCCTGGTAATATATTTGCGGACATCGTTCAAAGAGAGATTCTCGGATGCATCAAAGCTCGCACAGAGCTCACTCCGGTTGAAAGGAATAGAAGATTCCTCAAGAAACGTTCAGAATGGATGCAGAGCGAGTGACCATCCTTTCCGGGACGTCTCCTAGCACGACTACGGGATCAAAAAATGTGTTGGGCCGGTCCCCATGGTCGGTCCACGTAGCCGGGAGGCATGCACGTGCGTGGGCGCGTGCCCGTGCACCTTTTAAGGTGCTCATAGAAGCCTGACCCGATCCATTCGAGGTGCACGGTTCAAAAATCTAAGGCTACTTCACACGGTCGGGGTCTTGTGCAACGTCCTGGGAATTTCTTCGAAACCTGCCGCCCGCGGAGAGGCTGGATTTATCGCGCTTCAAGACAGTTCTGCCCTCCATTCGATTTTTTGTTTATCCCTTGATCCGTATTACGAGCCGGGAAAACTTGAGATCGAAGTGTCTATGAATCATCTTGGAACTGTGGCTCCCCACGGAAACACTCGGATCAGACTGTGACTTATGCTTTCCTTTTGGTCACATTTATTAACCCCGTGCACCCGAGTGGCGACTCTGAGGCACAATTCGACAAAGGGTAATCCGATTAATGATTAACAATTATAGCTCGTAATACGAATATAACTCGTAAAGATACTATATGTATAGAAAAAAA